>NC_061107.1:30288035-30343035 GCF_015104395.2 Macrobrachium nipponense | reverse complement strand
TTTCCTTCATTGGCGCTGACAGTTTATGATGAGAGAAAGAGCACAAATGGGTCTTGCTCCTCGTCCCAAATTACTTCCAGTTCTTCCCCTTAGTGGCCGATGTTGCGATACTATCAGTTACCGCGTTCCTTTCCTATCCAAGCGCAACAGGTCCCCCCCTCCCCCGCCACCACCTCTCTCTCTCTCTCTCTCTTCTCTCTCTCTCCTTATCCTTTCGGTGTGTGGTCGCACAAGGGCATTGGGGACAAAATGAACACTGACTACCTTGACGATCCACGGCTGCAGTTGCCATGCTGCAACGCTCTCTATCTATCTATCTATCTATCTGATTCTATATTATTTATTATATATATATATATATATATATATATATATATTCATGTATCCATACATTTGAATGGATATGCACGTCAAGAGTTGAATGAATGGGTCATTTTGAAAATTGCGGCAAAAAAAAAAAAAAAAAAAAAACAAAAAAAAAAAAAAAAAAAAAAAAAAAAAAAAGAAGGAAATTCGCTTAACAGTTGCTCCTTTATTGCGAGTACATTCTTCTCTTAAATCGCTGGCCAGGAAAGGACCTTGGTGCGAGAGTCGTGCTAACTTTAAAGGTAAAGTTTGGTAATAATCCCTCTTGAGTTTTATTTGCATTCGACTCAGCGTGTCATGCTCGCTTTCATCAGGCATTTGAGGAACGCTGGATCCAGTGCGCATAAGCAAGCGCACACACACACTGTCTATACTATATAATATATATATATATATACACATATATATGTGTGTGCGTGTGTGTGTGCGTGTGTACACACACACACACACACACACACATATATATATATATATATATATATATATATATATATATACACACAGACACATAAGGTTGTCATATTACCAAGGCTGAAGAACATAATGTGTCACTGTGCTGAGCTAAGAAAAGGGCAATTATAATCGATGTTAGTATGTTCTATATTAATTTTCTACATGGGGTCGTTCTTAATATGTGGCGCTTACTATGCTCTGTGCATACACTGCGGACTTCGCACCTTTCAAGGAGAGAGAGAGAGAGAGAGAGAGAGAGAGAGAGAGAGAGGAGAGAGAGCGAGAGAGAGAGAGAGAGAGAGAGAGAGAGTATCATTCCTCACTAGGAACTCTGTATTCACCTCACAAGACCCAGCACCCGGAAAACTCGTGTTTGTTTGCCTTTTTTTCTTTGTTTTATTTACTTATTTATTTATTTTTTCGGCTGGCGGCCGGTCGAACTGAAGCCTGGGGCGACTTTTCGGTTTTTATCACCCCACCGGCTTGAACCGGCCTACAGGTTAGGTTAGATTTGGCAGTGACCGCGTGGCAAAGTCTGTTGGTTTTCCCAGATAATTATCCTATAAACGGGTATTTCTTTAAGCTTTATACATGTATGATGAGATGCCTACATACTACGCTAAGGAAAGCTTACGCGTCAACAACGAGTTTACTTAGGGAGAAACGCGGTCATATTATGTAAATCGTAAATCTTAATTTTATTTGAATGGTTTTGCTTTTTTATCTATATTCTCAATTAGATCTAAAGAATGTTGAAGAATGATGACGTGGAGTGGATGGTTTCAATTTTTCTATTCACGCGCTGCTATTTAAAGATTTCATATTAAGCTGGCCTTATGCCAGCATGGGCTTTCCCCCCTGAAATATCCTAATTAGATTTAAAGAAAGTTGATGAGTTAGGATATGGAGTGGAATGGTTTGTATGATGTTTTTACGTTGCATGGAACCAGTGGTTATTCAGCAACCGGACCGACGGCTTTACGTGACTTCCGAACCACGTCGGGAGCGAACTTCCATCGCCAGAAATACACATTCTCTAACCCCTCAGTGGAATGCCCGAGAATAGAACTCGCTGTCACCGAGGTGGCAGGCCAGGACCATACCGATCACGCCACTGAGCCGCTTGGAGTGGAATGGTCTCAATATTCTATTCACGCGCTTTTATTTACGATTTCAGACTAAGCTGGCCTTATGCCAGCGGCATCTTCTCTTTAAACAGTTCTTAAGATGTGTTAGATAGTGACTCGTGAATCACGTGCAGCACCCGCCAACCCACTTAATCTCACATTTACTTTTTCTAACACTTGGGTTCATTGACTTTTCTCTAGCACTACTTCCGGCTTCCCTGACTTATAAAGCTTCCCTCTTGTAAGAAGTAAATAATTGAGACTAAAGTTATTACCATTGCTGAAGTTTTTGCCAATTTCGGCGGAGGTACCAGATTGACAGCCCATACGAGAAGAAGGAAAATGATAAAAAAAAGAAAAAAAAATGCGTTTTTGTATTATTACTGCCAACGGAGTCAATTCAGTCTGAAGCTTTTAATAGAAAATGTTGCAAAAGCTATGAATATTGAGTTGATTCATCATTAATTCTTCAGTATGAATAATTCTTTTAGATGATATATGGAACTCAGGTTGAAGTGCTGGATCTAATTAATATCTTATGGTAGAATTGTAATCTGCTTTTACAGTGACTGGGTTATCGCCATTTGCCCTATATGATGATGTCCACCAAATACCAGAAATAGACGCTTCACTTCCCTCTACCCCCATAGAAAAAAAAAGGGAGAGAGAGAGAGAGAGAGAGAGAGAGAGAGCCTTGAAAACTTTTTTTTTTTTTTTTTTTTTTAAATGCAGGCTACTCTGTTCATCGTCATCACTAGGCATGATTGTGCGCGCCTTTTCTTTAATGCCTCAACTCTCATAACAATTATTTTTTTTTTTTTTTACGCGACGTCATGATACAAGGCTGGACCACGCTTACGTGAGGGGCTCTTTTTTTTCTTCTTCTTTTTTCTTTTATCTCTTGTTATTTATATTTTTGTTCTTGGTGTTTAAGATGATGGATGATGACAGACCCTTTTGTCTTCGAAGCATCGGCAATGTGGGGCGTTTACGTAATAGGTCCTGGAAGTCAGTGGAGAATTTCTGGGAGGGGTCACGGTTAAAGAATGAGAGAGGGAGAGAGGGGGGGGGGGGTGTTAAATGCTAAAGATAGTATTTAAAACACGGCAGTCAATCAGTAGTACTTTAGTATCCGTGAATTGTGATAATTTATGGGGATGTAGAGTGTTCATTACGATATATTTTAATATCTTATGAAAATTTGTAGCGTTGTGCTATGCAATTAGAATAATTAGATATGTTTATATGACTGACTTTGGACTTTGTTGAAATGTTATGTTTTATTGTCCTAAGTATATAATTATAAAACCTATGGCCATGCATTTACATATATATATATATATATATATATATATATATATATATATATATCTATATATATATATATATATATATATAGTATATATATATAGGTGTGAGTATGTGTGTGTGTATGCCTATAATTGTTATTGTAACAGAGGTCATCATGTCCAATAGTATAAAGAAAAGACTATCTCACATAAAAGTAAAATGCGATAAATCAAACTTCCACTACCTTTGTAAATCACGAGTGACTTGGTACAAATTCACCCACGGTGGCGGGGGCATTGTTTTTTTTTTTTTTTTTTTTTGCCCTCGAGTTAAGAAAAATTTGCATTCTTTTGTTATCTGCCTTGAAAGCTGTCCCGAGAAAACAGGTTTGACGCAAATGCCCGACGACATCCACTGTTCTCTTTTTTTTTCTCAGTTTTTTTTTTTTCAAGGTATTCGTTGCAGAATTTTCATCGTTGAACGAAAACCATTTCCCTTGCAGCTTTGTAAAATAGGAGCGCATCATTAAATCTAACTCTTATACCGTAAACATTAAATAACAAGCATCACTCCTCAAACTATACTTTTTTTTCTAACCTTTATACCAATCAAGTGAAAATGTCTACTGTTCAGTCTGTGTCGCTTTTATTTCGCGCGTGGCAACTCGTTAACATAAAGGCACTTTAATTCTTCCGCGCGGTATACCGGGAGAAGCACTTCTTTGGTGAGGAGTATCAAGGAAGGTGTGAAAATGCTCATTTACTAAGCATTATACCTAGTGAATGATGATGGCTATCTCTGGAATTAATGCATTCTCTCTCTCTCTCTCTCCTCTCTCTCTCTCTCCGTCTCTCTCTCTCTCTCTCTCTCTCTCTCTCTCTCTCTCATATGTACAATTATCTTCAATTGTCTTTTACCTTTTATGAGTCTCTACCCCTACCCCTTAATTAATATACGTGTATACACATGTACATATGTATATATATATATATATTATATATATATATATACATATATACATATAAACAAACACACACACACACACACACACACACACACACACACACACATATATATATATATATATATATATATATATATATATATATATATATGTGTGTGTGTGTGTGTGTGTGTGTGTGTGTGTTTTATATTAATGTGTGTGCGTGTATATTTCTACCCATACGCATAATTAATATGTGTATATATGTACCACACATATATATATTTGTACAATGTATGTAAATGTATATATATATATATATATATATATATATATATATATATATATATATATATATATATGTGTGTGTGTGTGTGTTGTGTGTGTGTGTGTGTTGTGGTGTGTGTGTCTGTGCAAATTAATGAGTAGAGGAAATATCCAGTTAATCGTTAATGTAATTCGAGCTATTCGAAACATTTCGTGAAATGAATTCGAAGCTTCCTTCCGGATCTGATTGTAAGGAGGAATACCGGAAGAATCTGGACAGAACTGGCTCTTAATTACACGTTATTCCTGCTTCACCGTAATCAACCTTGACGTCACTTTGCCTTACGTTCGTCTTTGTCACACCTTTACTATAGGCTGTGTTGTATCTTCACTCTTGCTGTATATGAAGTAATCCTTTCGTACTTTGCATATGTCAGATGTTTTGTTTTTTCACACATTTTACGATGGTCATTATCTTGACCTTTTTATATTTTTATTTGTGGCATCTGTTTCATTTCTCTCATATGTTTACTTTGTCTTGTAATTAACTTCATATGTCATTTAATTTCCCATACATACACACACACAAACATGTATATATATATATATATATATATATATATATATATATATATATATATATGTATATATATATATAGATGAATATATATATATATATATATATATATATATATATATATATATATGTATATATATAGTATATATATATATATATATATATATATATATATATATATATATATATATATATATATATAAAATAATTATCACATCGAACCGTGATCCATTTATATATCAATTCAAGCTACAAATGTCCTTTAATAATATATATATATATATATATATATATATATATATATATATATATATATTATATATATATATATATATATATATATATATATATTACATCTTTCGCTGATAAGTCAGACTGATTCAAAATAAGTATAAAAGAGGTTATATAAAACAGAGTAAAACTTACAGAAATGTTCATAGAAACATTTTTCATTAAAAAAAAAAGAATCGTTGGACAAGTAATTGAATGGAGGAAGATAAGCAAAAAAATGAATGTCTGGAGATATGACATTTATTTCTCCACACGAACTTTGCGACGGTGATAATTACATTTATAAACCAACTGACGATAATAAAAAAGTAAAGAACCATTTTTTCTACACTGATAGTAACAGATTTAGCCTACCTCAGTTTGAAAGGCGTACACTTCTACCTCTCGACACACACACATACACATACACACATATACGCACATACAGTATATGAGTGTGTGTGCGTGGGCCAGAGAGATTGAGAGTTAATAATGCGTGTCTTTGAAATTGCCAGATTAAGTTTGCAACCCATCTTAATGTTGGTGGCAAAAGGTCTTGTATTATTATTCTTAGTTGATATAAATTTAATATATATCATGGCAAAGGTCACTTGAGACCATATAGTTTATATGTAAATACGTATATATATTATTATATATATCTATATATATATATGATATATATAGTATATATATATATATATATATATATATATATATATATATATATATATAAATAAGCGAATACCACAGGAATATTGTATGTCTTTCACTAAGACATACATTGTCAATGTCTTAGTAAAGACGAAAAAGCGCTTGGATTTCTGACTATCATTTTCCTTTGGTATTCGCTTATTTAATGAAGTCACGTGCATGTACTGTGATTTTTTTAAGCACACACAACAACACCAAACACACACAACAAGCACACACACACACACACACACACACACACATATATATATATATATATATATATATATATATATATATATATATATATATATATATATATATATATAATAACTTGATCACTGCCACAATACGTATAAACATATACGAAGGTGTAATTATGCATGTACAAAGATTACCAAGCACATACCTCTTTACTTTTCATTGAACGACGTACAAACAAGCTTCTATCAAGTGTCGTCCACGTTGCCAAGACGAGCATTCATCAGATCAATGAAACTCGGGAAGAGGAGAAGAATGGGGAAGTCAATTTGATTTCCCCGTGTCCGAAACCCCCTCTTATTGTCATGCTAACAGAAGTCACTGGACCGTGACGACCAAGGCGTGTTCATTTATCACGTGGAAGCGTTTATTTGCCTAATTACATTATTAGGAAAACGTTCGCGCCACGTGATCATAGGATGTTGAATCGTTTCGCGTTAAAGAAAATGCACAAGACGATAGTGTCTTCATGGTGCAAACAGAAATTAGAATATTCAAATGAAGTTCAAAGAAATTGTTTATTCACCAGGTAGTATTAGTAAAAACTGCGCCATCGCTCATGCGCGGCGTCTTCCTGTATCGCGTACAATAGAAGACGCTTTTGCGTCATAAGCAGATTACATGTGGAAAGCGAAAGTCATCCTAACGGACTTTGATGTCTATCCAGGAACAGTCATTAGACCGTAAAAAAGAAATAAAATAAAGGGAATGTTTCTCTCAGGTACAGAGAGACATTTTTAACCACAGTATATACGCATTTATATATTTGTATATAAATGAACAAGGACTGAAACGCACACATTTATGTATAATATATATTCATATAATAAGTATGCACACACACAACACACACACACACACACACACACACACACACACACACACATATATATATATATATATATGTGCGTGTGTGTGTGTGCAAGATATAGAAGAATTACATTGCTGTAAGGGGGCTGACATGCTGCCGATGAGACGTTTGTGCAGGCTGATACTGTGGAATTTTTATATATATGTATATTATGTGTTTGTGTGACCTCGTGTGCATAAAGAAATTCCACATACTGAACTTTATGTTCACACGTGCCTTTGAAAAGGAACAAGAACACAGGAAATGGTGAAAACGGAAGCAAATATGAAATACCAAAGTTTGTTGGAAAAGAAGTGAAGCCCAGGATGAAAAATAATGAGGAGATAGCAGTAATAGCCTACTATGCACTATTCCTCGTCCCTTATTCTCATAATTAGTTTGTTTATGGAGCTTGCATGGTTCCATTCATCAAGTCAGATTTTAGTTTTATCTACATTTCATTGTCATTTCCACAACACACAACAAAGGATATATAGATATATATATATGTGTGTGTGTGCGTGCATGTATGTGAGCGTGCATGCGTATTTATGTGTGCCTTGAGCTTATATGTTTTAATGGACATATTCTGTACAGGATTATATTCACGGATTACGCACATGCACATCCATTTGAATATCCATGCATGCTCTAATTTATTTTTTGACGGGACAAAGTATGTAGTCTCTATCACGTAAAGAATCAGTTTCCTCTCTCTTTTTCCCAGTTGCCGGAATAAGGCTAATGGCATTGCTAATACAGTGTATCCTGCAGGGTGGCTTCCTGTTGTCCATTGGAAGATCACCTACAGCAGCCTCCCCTTTCTTCCCTACCCAATCATGGGTAGTGAGTCAGCATGAAAACAGAAGACGGTCTTTTCTTTTCTTCTCATTTCGTTCCTGAAGCTGAGTCAGTCAGTACAATGCGATGATGCGCCGATACTACCTTTTGTCAATAGGCCTTATGCCAGGTGGTCGGTGTCATCTTTTTTGGCTGAGTTTGGTTAGTGATGGTTAATTACTCTACTATCGCTGTTACTATTACCACTGCCCACTAATGCTGAAGAAAATAATGATATTAATTCAAATGATAACCATCGAGGCACATATTAGCATGAAGATTATGATTTGTGCTTTATCCACGACAGTATTTCACCGTCTCAGTGGCGTGATCAGTACGGTCTTGGTCTGCCACCTCGGTGACCGCGAGTTCGATTCTCAGGCATTCTATTGAGGTGTTAGAGATGTGTATTTCTGGTGATAGAAATTCACTCTCGACGTGGTTCGGAAGTCACGTAAAGCCGTTGGTCCCAATGCTGAATAACCATTGGTTCCATGCAATGTAAAAACACCATATAAACCACCAAACGACAGTATTTCCGTTATTACCACGAATAATTATATGATTTTCATATGTAACCTAACATATAGAATTCGCCCAAAACCAACACTGTGGTCAGGACTTCGCAGCATCGGCCACCGATTCCTTCATCACGATTTATGCGCATCCATCGGCGATAAAAAGAATCCTTCTTTCCTCAATCAAATCCAAATCCTTCGGCAGGACGTCCGTCACAGACGATAACCTCGGCGTCGCTTAGCTTCTAGGAAGGTCGCCCTCATTGAAGGTTTCCTTCGGGGCTGTGAGGGGTCGTGGGGTTGGGAGGTCCCACTTGGAGAAACTAGCCCGACGCCCTTGTCCACAAGCCCCCTTACTGGAGTTGGCGATGGTTACGCTGTGTAACTAATGGGAAGTCTCTCTCTCTCTCTCTCTCTAAATATTTGCGAAAGGGCTAGGACGTTTTTTAAAAGGCACGCAGAGGGAAGACGTAAACAGGAGACGACAAGAGATGGAAAAAAAAAAAAAATAAGCGAAATGCCCAAATTTCATCCTGTGAAGGTCGATATAAGAGACACAAGGGCACGCGATGGTTGATCTTTGTACTACAGGTTTTTACCTTGTTTGTCGGCAATATCGAATTCCCTCAAGTTGATTAGCTATGGTTGGCCACAGTTTCGTCTAGGAATGAAAGAAAAAAAAACGCACACACACTCTCTCTCTCTCGATCCCCAACACAGTCGATTTGATTTCGATGTGGTCATTACGGTGCCCGTAATCAGATGGTCAGAGCCTCTAGCGTTTCATCGCCGTTCCGGGTTCATCCTGCGTCCAAAAGGTCTCCAAAACCAAGGAAGTAAACAGGTGAACATTATGCAAGGATGTGGGTCTGTCAGGACAGAAAAGGACTGGTTGATTCAAGAGGAGTTCTGGGAGTTCGGAATAAGGAGAAGACTTAGTGCTATTTAAGGTCACCAAGCATAGTGGTTTTTTAACGTTGCACCCAGAGGAGTGTTTTGGTCAAAGGGTCAATGTGAAATTGGCTTAGAATGACTTTCTCTTTCCAGATAAGAACGAAGATGATGTTCATCGTGGGATAAAGCGAATCTCTCCTTTTCCATAGAGAAATCAAACTTGAGTCCCAAGCGGTTTGTGCTTGACTTACTCTTCACATTAAACTGGTTTTGTACTTTTACTTTCTTCGTGCTTAACCTTCACTGATCCCGGACTCTCCATGAAGGAGCTAACAATTCCAAGAGATAATCATAACGTTAATTTGATAAAAGTCAGTCTTATCGTTGTCAGGTATGTTCAACAACGTTGGCTAAGGTCAGTGCTCGGATGGGTGGTCACCAGTATATGCCAGGTAGTAAGATATTCGATACACTGCAGGTCTTCCCAGCAGTAAAGTTGAGCAGATTTGGATATGGTCACTACGGGTATGGGTAACCATCAAGGAATGGCAGATTTGGATATGGTCACTACGGGTATGGGTAACCATCAAGGAATGGCAGATTTCATTGACACACGTTCCTATAACAGTCTGTGGGGCTACCACGGTCCAGTGTGGATGGGAACGTGTATGCTTTATTACAAATACACATTTTTGTCTTTTCCACTCACATGTAAAGGTTATAATACCTGCATATATGTGTAAATGTACAGACATTGGAATATATGACACTATCAGACCTTGATCATTAATCAGGATGACTCCTGATTACTAATTACGTGCAGGCGGTCACGTATCATGCTTAGGGCGTTGTGTGAGTCAAAAGACTTTCCTTCCTAGTTGCTGTGCTGCTGTGTGAAGAAGAAGAAGAAGAAGAAGAAAAGGGCTGCGGTCAGGGCAAGTTGATGATGGTTTGCTAAGTCATGCTGGGATACCATTTCATCCTCAGTCTTTTTTTTATAATGTAAAATGAATTCGGCTGAACTGTGTGGGCATCTTTCCGGTTAGCTTTTCAGTCTCTCATTTTGTCTTCTTCATCTTTACTGCAATTTCAAATTCATCTTTACTGTAATTTCTTATCCTAAAGGGCAGTCATGCCATGAAGTAACTGGCTATTTCTATCCTTTACTTCCATTCTTTAGAATTCTTTCCCTGCATCCTGAATCGTATAAACTTGCGCTTCTAAGAAGTGACGTTATCACTTCTTTCGTGCTTACACCTCTTATCCCCATCCTCTTTATTCCCTCCTGAAGGCTCCGGGAAGGATGAAGATATTGGATTTCCCCTCCCGTCGGACGCCGATATCAATTACCTGTCACAAGGACAGCATTTTCATTGGCAGACATTATAGATTTTACCGATGAAATCAAACGACTGAAAAAGGTGATGAAATGAGTAAGTAACCTTGCTGATATCCCCGCCTTTTACTTGTCAAATTGGAGAAACAGCCGAACAACTAAATGCGTTGGCCAGGACTGTGTGAATGAGCTGTCTTTTTTAAGATTCTTTTTGTGTGCGACCTTCTGGGTATCGTCTTGCGGAAGAATCACTTACGCTTTCGTTCGTTCTTCGAGGGAAAATAGAACAAGAAGCGAAGCTGTAATGGTCTTCTTTTTTTTTCTTTCTTGAAGCAAGACCGCTTACCCTATTTTGCTGTCAGGAGCGTGAAATGTAATCTCTTATGCATACTTACAGTATACATTATATATAGATATTATTATATATATACATATATATATATATAGATTATATATATATATATATATATATATATACATGTATATGTATATATTTTTTATATTATTTATATTATAAATTTTGTGTATCTATGTATGTATATATAATTTACTGGCCAATTTTCTAATACCATTTTATTTATTTATTTATCTGTAATAGTTCAAAGAAGCTCTTAACTCCTCGATTTCATCATAATTTGTAGATATGCTTTCTTACTGCAAAGCCTCATGTCCAAATGAAGCAACCCAGATGTCCATTTGGCTGTTGGAATCCTGCAACGCAAGTCGGGTTTCTTTCTTCATCTGGGTTTGAGGTTTTGTAGTGACAAGCGTATCCAAAAAGTGTGAAGGAATCTAGAAATTAATGTACACGTATGTATGTATATATGTACATTTATATGTATACATATACATACATACATACATATATATATATATATATATATATATATATATATATATATATATATATATATATATATGTACACGTATGTATGTATATATGATTTATATATATATACATATATATATATATATATATATATATATATATATATATACTATATATATATATAGTGTGTGTGTGTTAGTGTTTGTGTCTGTAATTATGTATATTAAAGTGTGAGAGTGGTGGGAGTATCACTTTCATAGAGTGACATTACATTACCTTCTATGTAGGAATAGTTTAGTATGGAATGCTTCCCCCTTAGAGAGAGAGAGAGAGAGAGGAACCAACGAAGAAAAACTAAGCCATTACCTTCCGCATTTCACAAACGATCGCGCAGCGAGGGAATTTATCTTTGGACTAATTAGCTGGTTCACATTTACCTTTTTTTTTTTTTTTTGTCCTGTCATTACCATCATTAACTAGATGAACCTCCGTCACGCAAAGGTTGAATGAAAGGGAAGAGTGTTGTCGCTGTGTAGTAAGATTCGTAATTAGTTCATTCATTAGGACGCAGCCGAGGTTTTCGTCAATGCGAGCTCACTTGACTGTGAGTGTTAATGAGGTGATTTCCGGGCATCTTTTTGTTATTGCATGTTTTTGTTTGTTGTTGATGTCCTTGCAGTAACGCAGGCTCTTGTCTACTGAGCAGCCAGCGGACGTTGATCTTCCTAAATTGATTTTTAACATTTTTCTGCATCGCAAATATTTTATGGGTCTTTTCACTTCATAACAGTGATTGACTTCATGAAAAGATATTCAGTTCTTATATACTTCCTTGCTGACGTATCTTTCTTTAACGGTGGTCTAGCGAAAATTCGACTGTTTGGCTCATCTAGGCATCCAGTGTATAATAAAAAAATTGCTTTTCTAAAAAAAAAATGATTAATTATGACTGTTCCCAAGAAATTAATATATCGTACTTATCATCCATTTTCCATGATTCTTATAATCATCCATCGTTCAAGAGGCACGGTCACCACAATACCCACATTTTGCATAGAAAGACTGGCAAAGAGGCAATGGCCCGCGTCTTCAAAGACGGAAAGATATTAAGACTCATCAAAAATAAAAGGTGGAGAAAAAATCGAAACTTTGTCAGAGGAAGGCAACAGCCACGCTCTGGGACCGGATAGGATTGATCTTAATGCAGGGAGCACTGCTGTCTTCAGAAATAGACAGGATTGCTCTGGTTTTGATGTGGGATTAGCGCTTGTTTCATTTTATGGGACATCGTTGATATTGTTCTTGTTATTTTTGTTTCTGTTATTGTTATTTATTAAGAAATTCACAGTCTCGTGAAAATAAATTTTTAAAAAATTCATGATTATATATTAGAATATATTTCTATGTAAAAACAAAGACTTTCGAACACCTGAAGAGCATCTCGCCCCGCCCTCCTTTTTAGATTCTCTTCAGAAGGAAACTACCTTCTCCATTTACGTTTTAACGTCTACACTGATGAACGGTGTTCGAAAGTCTTTGTTTTTTACATAGAAATATATTTTAATATATAATTGTGGATTTTTTAACATTATTATTGTTATTAAAATAAAATAAACAATGCCTTCATGGCTTCCTCGTAGAATGCGACTACTACTTTCATTCTCAGTATAAGTGAACTCAAAAAATTATTGACTTATCAAGAAGTGAAGCGTCGTAACACCCGTCTTGATTACCGAAGCTAAGAAAACATCCGCGCACTTTTAATGTCCCTTGTTATATAAGGTCAAGGTCTTTTTCTTTTCACTTCGTAAGTGAGCTGCTTCCTAGCTTTTTGCGGTTGGCAAGCGAAGGGGGGAAAAAGGCCGGGAAATTGGTTACGCTTTTCGGAAGACTGTGGGAAAATGGGAGTGTCTGCGCACCACTCGGCCGTTTGCCTTTGGTGGGATGGTGATGGTGTCAAGAAGGTAATTTGACTGCAGTTGCTTTGGTGATAGCATCCATTGACCATATATATATATATATATATATAATATATATATCTACACTATATATATATATATATATAATATTACATATATATATATGTATATATGTGTGTGTATATATATATATATATATATTATATATAATATATATATATATATATATATATATATGTATACTTTTTTAATCAAGAAATATATAAAAAGTCTAGAGCTTTCGTCCATCCTTCCACAGAAGGATGGACGAAAGCTCTAAACTTTGTATATATTTCTACAAAAATATTTCGTCTTGATTAACAAGAATATTACTGTGGATCCTTCTGCATTTACTTGGAAGCACGATATGGTGTTTTTTATTTTTAGCAATTATATATAATATTATATATTATATATATAATATACACATATATATATATATATATATATATATTGTACGTATGTATATTTATACATAAGTATATGTATTTATATATCTTTGAGAGGGTACCTCCAAATAATAAAATCTTTGCATATTACCAATTCTTTTCTTCAACTGCGACCCACACCAGTCGACCTATTACAACGCTCAGTTCAACAGGAGCATCGGGCCTATATCGCTCACACCCTCCCTGAGCAATCACGGGACTTGCCCGTGTTTTAGGTAAATAGCAAGAGGGTCTGCCCCACCAGTTTTCTCAGTAGCTGCAAGACGTTCTGCTTTCCAACCTCATCATAACCGGGCAACATAAACTGTCGTCGATCTTGTTGATTTTTTTTTTCTTTTTAAGTCACCGTTAGATCGTAGGCAGCACGTTTCTCCAGAACCAGTTTGTAGTGATGACGTAAGCGAAGTTGAATTGCTTAATGATTATTTTGTAACTGTCCCGGCATTTACGCTCAGTCGCCCTCGATGAAGATCACTGATCAACTCAGTCATTCATAAACAAAGCCACGTCTTTCAGAATGAAATATGTTTTTTCCCTACTATAACTTTGGAGATGACACAAAGCCCATTCTTGGGTGTTTAGGACGCAGTTTAATTGATTGTGAAGAGTCTGAAATTAGTTAGGTTTGACCCCTGGAATTCTTAAGACTTTTATGATAACCTTTGATATCAAGATAAATAGTTCTGAGGAACACGATACTAGAAAATCTCCTCTTGGCAAACCAGAAATTGGAAATGAAAATGGAAAAAATATAATAACGCTAGGCTTTAGGAGTTTTGCAGATTACTGATTATGTATATATAAAAGGACAGTGTATTTACAGCTCCCAGTCTAGTAAAATCCTTCACTGAAAAGGCAGGAAAGAACGGGACCTGTATTACAGTTATAACGTTCCTCTTAATGACGACCTTGCAAAATTATCAGTGCTCGTAGTACTATTAGCTTACTGCGTCTAAGGCCCAATTTTGTCTGTATTATAAGCGATAGTATTTTTTGTTTGTTGGTGACTCATTTCTCTCGGTATATAGAGGAAATATATTAGAATGTCATCAATGATACCAACATTCCTCCTCTGATACAGGTTTATAAAATTATGAATGGGGCAGTGAATTTATGCATTATTGCCATATTTACTATTATTATTACTACTCCTATATAGGTACTTGATTCAAGGTCACCCCCAAATATAACAAAAACGAAGAAAGATAAAATGCCCCAAAGACTATTGACACTATTCTCCCCAAAGGGGTTTTGAATATCTTTTAATAATTTAATAGCTCTGTCTCTATGCCTGCCTAAGATTAGTCTGACTGTTTCATGGGAATACTTTCACTGCTTTAAAACGTTTTGGTATTAGAGGAAGATGCTAGGTACGCCAGAATATATGAGAGTATCAGTCAGTCTAATGACAATATATTTTCTGCGGAAATCGCCCCTGCTTCCTTTTCTGTAAGTTTGGTATGCGGGATGGATACGGACTTACGGGAGCCCGCCTTAAGATCTAAAGCGTACACTGACCTGTCTCATCAGTTCTTGCGGGAAAGGAAAATGAATGGGAAGTGACTACAGCTACTCACACACACGCACACCCACAGAGTCTCGTAAAAAAATGGATAAAATTCATATTAATTTTTAATTATGTCAGACCAAAAGACTAATTGTATGAGCTCAGTTCTGACAAGTCAAAGCCCTCTGACAATCACAGTAAGAACCTGTAGGCCGCAGGTGATGGTAACAATAATTTCAACATTTTTTGTTTTAGTCGTCCGTGTATTCATTCATACTGAATCTGTTACGATAAAATCTGTTTTTCTTCTCGACTCAGATTCATTATCATCATACAGATTCATGTACGTTAATGGAAACATTACGTTACCTCGAATAATGTTCAGTGTGGACTTGAACGTTCATTGGCTTTTCATTGATGCAGTCACACGTTAAAACGTCCTCATGTGATTGAGGACTTAGTCTCACAGGGGACTTAGTCTCACAGGGTCAAGTCAACAATGATTAATAGAATGAATGATCTTTTTTTGTCACTTCAACAATTTACACTTATATACTGCAATTCCCATCGGCTTTTAACGCTCTGATAACTTTTAACCACACCGTCTATTTTGAAACTGAAATTATGATCACCCGCTTTTGTTTTCCACTCGCAACCATCCGACAGCGCTTTCTTATCAGTCCACCTCACATCATTTCATGTTGTCCACCAAAGCATTGACTGAGAACTCCAAGTGTAGTACTTACCATTGGCTTGACTGTGACACGAAGGCACCAGAGACACCAACACGGCCCCAGCCACGAACAAGAGAGAGAACAGCTTAGCCATTTTGATAGATGGGTGAAAATATCAAATTGACCTTTATTCCCCTCTAGATGGATAATCTAGGCTCCCCCTTTCTATGAAATGAATAGGCGAGGGTCAACGGAGATCCAAAATTATTCCTCTGATAATCTGGACCCTTTCATAAATAGATAGGGGACAAGCAGCCCTAAATTATTCCCCAGACTTTTTCAGTGTGTCGTAGCTGGCGGCTGTGAGTTGTCCAAAGGTATAGAAACACACACTCCGGTCCTTTCTCTGCACTGCAACCACGCGGAATGTTCACAACAGCAGCGGTGCCAAACTCTTATACTCTCACCTTGATTCCCCCACTCGGCCCCTCCCACTGCTGGTGCCGTCCCCAGCCCATCTGTACCTGTGCAGTGCTCTCTCGGACAGCTCGCGTCTGTCGACCTGTCCCAAGGTATCGCGACCAACTACTGATATTAAAAACAAACGTATTTCCCTTTTAAGTACCCTTTTAAAACAAAAGATGAATGCAAAAAGATCAGCGTAAGTTAAAAGGAGAGAGAAAACGTCTTTACGCTTCAAAAGAATGACATTACGAAGGCCTCATTAAATAAAGTACTTAGCAACTCATCTTGCAAACGTTGCGACCAATGTTTCAGAAAGCCCTGGTGCAGTCTCTTCAAAGGTTTTCATATCTGGCGTTTGAAAAGTAATAAATACGATTCCATCTTCTTGAAAAAGAACTCATCCTTGGTCGCTAGAGCGAATTTCATTGAGAAAATTGAGCGATGAAGGTTTTATTTATGACGCAAAACCACGGGATCCGCAGGCGGCGGTGGATCGGACTGGTCGCGCATTGTAGGAAGTCGCCTGACCTTGGCCTCATCTTGTCGTAACGCGTTGACGTTATCAGGCGACATGCCCATGATGCAACGACTGGCTTTGTCATGCGTCATCGCCAGCAGCCTTTTCTTACCCCTTTTCTTCCACTTTTTCTAGGACGGAAGGCAGAGGCCGACAGCGACGCCGAATTCCGTTACATATGATGTTGAGCACGATATGTTATGAAAATCTCACGTATGCTTTGGTTAAGTAGACTAACATTTGTGGAGTTTATATTTCAACTTGGTATTTTGTGTACAAAATATAGGTAAATGCTGCTCTCTCTCTCTCTCTCTCTCTCTCTCTCTCTCTCTCTCTCTCTCTCTATATATATATATATATATATATATATATATATATATATGTATATATAATATATAATATATATATATATATATATATATATATATTATATATATATAATATCATACATCGAGCTACAATGTCCTTTAATATCTAATTCGCTCTACCTCGGAATTAATATATTTTCATATATGCTTAACCTGAAGGGGATTTTTTACACGATAATAGATTTGCCTGGTCCCGGGCGCGAACCCAAGAAGACATTCAAATCCAGGAACGTCAGTGAAGCTTTTACCTATGAAAATATATTAATTCCGAGGTAGAGCGAATTAGATATTAAAGGACATTTTAGCTTCGATGTATGTATATGCAATCACGGTAATGTGATATGACTTATATATATATATATATATATATATATATATATATATATATATATATATATATATGTATATACATCCACCTACATGCGATTTTCCCCCAGGAAAGGTCAATCTAGGTCATATTATTACAATTCTCAGTTCAGACATTATTTTGGAATGATTTTCATGACTTTCATGACCCCATGCGTATTTATCATTGTTGCGACTCACCACAGTCGAATGATTACCAAGAATTGACAGCGACACTTTGGATCTGAAAACCGGGGTTCGATCCCAATGTGAATAAAAAATATTCTTTTCTGTGGAACAAGTGCGCATGTGTTGATTAGCTTCAACACCCACACACAACACACACACTACACACACAAAAAACACCACACAACACACACACACATATATATATATAATATATATATATATAATATATATATATATATATATTAATGTTGTTTTAAGTAGGTCATCTTCATTTTAGCAAATGAAAGGTAGCACCTTGAACGTAATCTGAATTCTGAATAAATCATCACTTACAGAAAAATTATTATGTATATAAATACCGACTTCACATCAACTTCTTATAACCCCATAAAAACCTACCTCTCGGCAAGCTGCAATCTCACATCATTCTTTTACGCTTTGCTGCGCTGACTTGATCTTGGGCACACACATAATATTCGAGATTCAATGCATTTACCCTTGCCACATCTACGCAGATTTATAACCGAAGGACTTAGGAATTTCTTTGCTGTTAATTTAACAGTATCGATTTTGATTACACAATACAGACCGCTGACCATATATATATATATATATATATATATATATATATATATATATATATATATGAATAACTTGATCACGAAAACGTGATGCTATGTATAAATGAAGGTAATGCCTCGGAGGAAAAATGAAAAGACGAGAAATGGCGAGATCATTCGGTCTACACGACCTTTTACTTGAGGCATAACTTAAGTAAAGGGTCATGTAGACCGAAAGATCTCGGCATTTCTCATCTTTTCAATTTTTATCCGTGGCATTACCTTTATATATATATATATATATATATATATATATATATATATATATATATATATATATATATATAGATCCTTATCACTAGAAGCCTATTTCGTAGTAGGAAATAAACGAACAATCTTTTATCTACAATTGCGTCGTTGGAATCAACGCACAAAGATACCTTTGTGTTCTAGCGAGAACGTATACTAACTTGCCACACTGCAAAGACGGATTATATAATATAGATAGGATATATATATATATATATATATATATATATATATACATATATATATATAGATATATATATATATATATATATACTGTGCATATATACCTATATATACATACATAAATATATTCATATATACTATATAAGTACACACACACACACACACACACACACATACACACATATATATATATAGATATATATATATATATATATATATATATATATATATATATTATGTGTGCGTGTGTTTGTGCATAATTCGCACACAGTATGATGTTAGAATGGAAAATACCATAGAAAATGGAAACTTCCAACTGGCTTCGTCGCATGGAATGTTTTTCCACCGGACTTACGGAGTCAAAAGAAATTGACGTTAGATAAATGGATGGTAAGACAACGAAACTATATCTATAAGATTTTATCGATTTGAAGATAAGGTAGATAGAGAAGACTTGGACATATCCTTCTCACAACCCCTGGGAGAATAATAATACGTGCTTGGGTCAGCTGGGCTACTATGGGCACGGTCTCTATGGGCACCAGAAGAGTCGCAGGACCCAGACCTACTTAGAGGATAAAAACCACGAATTGAGGCTGGCTGATGATGAGTGAAGATTTATGGGAAACAAAACCAAGGGAAGACATGAGTGGCACAATTTCACAAAGGCCCTTGGCGCCAAAATTTCTTCTACCATGGGAAATATCTCAAAAGACGAATTAAGTTGAAAACATATCATGTTTTATTTTTCCTTAATGTTATTTTTGCTGCATATATATACATATATATATATATATATATATATATATATATATACATATATATATATCTATATATATATATATTATATATATATATATATATATATATATATATATATATGATAAATATTTGATGTATAGTATATGGTATATAGACAGATAGACAGAAACATGACTAAGAAGCAGAAACCAAAAGTATGATGTTCAAGGAGTCTTGGACAAGAGGTATCATGCTAGAAATTGTGTCAATATACCAGAATTTTAATAAATCACGCCGCGCCACCAATTTCTGCAACAATCTTTTTTTTTATTTCTTCACATATAATTGCTAACATAAATTCTGCCGAGTAATAGTAATTTTTTTTTTTCATCTTTTCCCCTGTGTTTAAATTCTGAGTTAAAACCGGATCTCATCGTTATCTAAGATGAAGAAAAAAATTACATTTTTTTTTAAAGTGGCAGAAAATATATGTCATGATTTCTGTCGTTCTGAACTTGGACATTTTATTCGATGTCAGACAAAGGTTTATGAGTTCTTTTTTCTCATGAAATCTCTCCAGTTGGATCAAAATCACGGCCACTTGCCTGAGGAATAAAAAAGAATGATTGTTAGAGAGCATTCGTATAGAACAGGCTTAGATAAAGAGGTAACAGACAAGACACCAAGAAATCAGCAACGGTAAGTTGACAGACTCATACAACGTTAGCCAGGCATTATTTAAGCTTCCTCCCGTATCTGCAACCTCTCTCATTTCTTTTACTGTACTTCCGTTCATATTCACTTCCGTCCATCTGACTTTCCACTCTCTCTAAAAATTGTATCCTCGTGCTACTCCGAAGTTTTCCTCCTGTTACTCCTTTCAGTCCTTCCTATTGTCAATTCCCTTTTTAGCGCTGAATGACCCTCTAGATCCCAGCGCTAGCCTTTGGCCTAAGTTCTATATTCTATTTATTTCATAACGTTAGCAGTTTAATTGGATAGCTGAAGGGACTGTTATTTGGGACTAAATTTTGATGTAGAATTACAGCGTTGCTAGCAGATGCTCTGCAAATCGAGTAGCACTCGCTAACTAGCGTACGATCGCCCAACTTTCTCCCACGCCGTGACTCTGTTCATAAGTATCACTGTACTTAGCGAGTTCAAATGCTGAGCAGTGCCGCTCAAGTGGAGTTTTCCTTCTGCGGTGTCTTTGCCCTTGTACTCACTCGGTGGAAGCCGGGTCGGTGACCGTAGCAAATTATGTTGTCACGTAACCCTGAGTCATTGTATTTCGACGTCAAGTATTCATTGTGTGTGCTTGACGAACTTTGGCTGCGATGTGATTGACCGTTTGGCTCTTTCTGTTCTTTCTGCCTCCGTTTTTCTCCGCTTCGTTCTACTAAACCATACTAGACTGAACGTGAAGCCTACCTGTGAAATCAAAATGGAGCTACTTAAACTGCTGGTGTTGCTGCTTCTCGAGACATTTGGTAAGTTGTTGCTACTGGAATCGTAGTCAAGAAAGGTCTCTCTGTGACCTCACGGGAGGTTTGCTATTTCATTTCAAGCCTTCGGGTCTTGCCACGTGAAGTTCGTTTGATTGCAAATTGGGGTTTGATTACTTATGGCCGTATTTTTCATTGTTTACCTTATTTTTTTTATTATCACGTGGAATAAGGGGCATTTTGTTCCGATTACAGTCTCCTGATGATTTATGTCTGATTCAGTGTTATTTTTTTTTCAGTAACTGCATTTCATTTCTAGTTCTCATGGAATGTATGTTACATGTAGCGAGAATTTGTTTTACTGAAATTTTCACTTTTACTGTTGAATATGCGACTTAAGCTAATCTAATTTTTGTAAAAGGTAATTTAAGATCAAATTACAAAAACCTACATGTGAATTTCCATCATTCTAGTACACTCTAAGAATGCAGAGAAATTAATCTCAATTAAGCCCTTATGTACCTTGCTTAGATTTAATACACAGCCACTTGACAGTCAGCCTTAACAATGCAGGACACAAATTAGGGATCAGCAACGGGCAAGAGTCTGGACATGTTCAAATTGATCTACAGCCCTCTCTGACTCTGTCTCCCGCAAGGCTCTCTTGTAGTACTAGTATACTTAGACTTCGCAACTTCAACGACACCGTATGTTTAAGAATCCTTCATTGAGTCATTTTTCGCAATTGAATGTCGAAAGGTTAAGAACTTGGTCTCCTTCAGTTATTCTTGTGATATATACTACAGAGTTTTTGTCAATGGTGCAGTTAAGGAAACTAGAACTATTATATTGGATGGAGTTCCGCAGGATATTGTCCCACGGCATTTATAGGTTTTTAATCCTTATGATGGAAATGATAATTAGCTATCTGAAAAATGATAATTAGCTATCTGAAAAATATGACGAATTATGCAATGAAGCGCTTTCTTTGGTAGTTATTCACTCCCCGTACTTCAAATTGTCGTAGCCTTTGCCATAAAAGGTATGGTGTGGATTTTTAAACGGTCCCGTCTAGAGTTTTGAGGGTGCTCGCAAGAAAAATGATGCCTACATGATTGGTTGAGCGTGAGCTATGGCCCTTCTCCACTATACGCTGCGTAGGTAAGGCTGCGTTGAGTGATTCCGAATGTTTAGTAGTTCTTTATATTTTCTTTGACTCCAAGCTTTCATTTCTGCAGCTGTTAAAAAGAATATAATTTTTTTCCCCAAAAAGTACTCCTGAATCTACATGACGTAAAACGTGTTTGACTCTTATGTCCCGCCATTTGTGGAAAAGTGTTGTCTAGTTTAGAGGTCAGCAACGTCCCGGGATCCTTCTCTTTCAGGAAAAATGGCTCCACCTGTAGTTTCTTCCTGCAGCGGTAATTGTGCGTTTCAGGACATCGTCGCAAGATGTCATGTCTGGCCACCTTCCGCATGTTTTATTCAGTACGAAACTTCCACTACCGCCCTTGACTATTTCCGGTGATAACTTACGGGCTACACCAATATCGAGAACCTCGTAAGGCAAAAGTCCAGCTTAATCAACAGCACCAACATCTTCAATACTGTTAGTTACTCATACCTGGGAGAGCTGAAGTGCCACTGTCACACTGTCCAGTCCCCTAGATCATTCCTTTTCTTGGTCGCTCGGTGGAACAGTCTCCCTGGAAGAGTTGTGGATGTAGTTCTTACAGGGCCGTTTCTAGCTATAGGCGGACTATACTCTGTTTTTTTTCATCTGTCCATCCGCCTGTGGTGTTTTTGTATGGTAACACTGCGTCCCGGGCTTTAGATAGTTACGCTGTGTAAGTTTAGGTAAATAAAAGGATATTTGGGTGTACATTTGTAACTGAAAAGTGTTTTAATAATTTACTGTATACAAATTACACCGTTAATATTCGAAATAGGATATTATTATAATCGTTGAATGTAAGCTGAATGTAACTATCTAAACCCCGGGCGCAGTGTTACCATACAAAAACACCACAGGCGGATGGACAGATGAAAAAAACAGAGTATAGGCGATTTCCTAGGGCCCCCAAGCCACCAGGACCCCCCTGGCTAGAAGAAGCTCATCAAGACCTATCTAAGGTCTTCCATGAGGCAGGATCGACTCCCTGGTCTTGCAATAATCAGCATCAACCGTGAGGTGGGCAAGCAGGTGTCAAATGAGGACCTCAATGATGACTTCGCGAGTCAAAAAGCCAGGAAGCAGACATTTTAAGGATTGTTACTGTGAATAATGTGAATTATTAGTTGTTTTTCTGCAGATTGAGACTGTGATGTTAATTAAGCATTATTTTAAGCGTTAGTTTTTTTTATTATCTTTATACTTTGAAATAGATATGAAATAAATATATATGAAGTGTAATAGTTTCTTGCATCTTAGTAGACCATCTAAAGGGCTGGGAATCGCTTCATCACAGTTTGACAAACCCCTCGGGGATAAATGAAGTACCTACCTATCTATCTAACTAGGGCCCCTCAAACAGCATCTTGCCTATGGCCCCCACAAAGCTAGAAATGGCCCCGAGTTCTTGTGAGTTTCAAGAGAACCTGTACCCTTCATAAGAATGCCGTGCACATCGGTCTTGATTTGTTTTGTTTTTCAAAGTGGCCTATTCTTTTGGGAATAGAAGTAGAAGATGCATTTGAGTTCAGCAAGATCTCTTTTGGGATTAAAGGAAGTTACAATAAGTGAGAGGAAGTAGAGGGTGTTTTGTTAAGTCGTACGACCAGTTATTTACAGTTATTTTCGTTCCTGATAAGGTGTGATGAGATATTGCAAACTGCATACGTTTGTTTTTTATCACAACAGGGTTAAGAGGACTCTGGGTACCAAGGAAAACTCGTATAAGAACGAGGCGGCTGGGGTAGTTGATGATGGCTGCATCTATTTACAACAGCCGGTGCAAAAAAGAGATACTATCTGGCAAGAGTTCAATGAAAGATTATATATGTATCCTCTGGGTTCGGAGGGTACATGATTAATCATGCCTCTTTATTGCAAGCTCTTTTTTATGAAATATCTAAAAATAGTTGTTCTCGAATATTTGGTTAGCTGTTTAAAGGAATTAGCGACCAGTATAAATTTATTTAATGTCCACACATTAGTTGCTGAAAGGAATTAGTGTCCAGTGTATATTTATTGAATGTATGCACACATATCTGCTCTGTGTGCATTCAGAATACACGGTCACATATTTTTTTTCTGCATAGATGCACAGTCAGCGTCAGCATCCATCTGTATGACTACGTACACATTTCCTTCAGAATGAGAACAATAATTACCATACCTCACGAACACCAATAGCTACTAGTTCACTGGGTTCGCCCTCAGCCGCTTCTTCTTCTTCTTCTTCTTGCAACATCTCACCATACCATGGGTGGGCCGTTCCCTTTAGAATTCCCCGATCGCTGACGACTTCGCATCCTTTTTGATTTTCTCACTGGCTTTCCCAGAAACCGCTCATCTGTCATGTCTGACATTTTGGCGTGGAGAAGTGATTAAGACGTCAGTTGGAGTATTGTAACTTCTTGAATCTAGTTTTTGGCTTTACTCATTCTTATTAGATTAGTTTGCTTTCATCGTCTTATCCTTTAGTGGCGCTGTGATTAGCGTTAGGTTTCCTGCTATTAATCATAAAAACACTTCAGCATCGAAAGGTCTTCTGCGGATCTGGGGCGTGGGGGCACTTGGGCACGTGCCCACCCCCCGTGAAAAATAATGACAAAATAATGATACTGGAGATTTAGATAACAAAATAAATGAGAAATATAAAAATGAAAAAGTAATAAATCTAATAAAAATATATAGAGAAATGTATATACATATGTATATATATATATATATATATATATATATATATATCATATGTATGTATATGTATGATAATTGATGGCCGCCCACCCCCACCATTCCCTTGAAATCTTTCTGGATCCGCGAGTGACTTAGACCTTCAGTTGATGACTTTTTAAGTGACCTGTCTCGACCGCTTATTTCTTATTCACATCATCAAGTTTAACTAATAACACTGAATCACTAACTCCAAGGCTTTCTCGTCTTGGGGCCGGATTACAACCATCCCCCCAAATAACGGAAGTCGAACTTGGAAGCGATCACATATTGGTTCATTTTTATTCTAACTGGATCATGAAACGCGCCTTATCTTTCCAAATCGGTTGTGACGCGGACACGGGAGCCCTCTGTCGGGGAATATCTGCACGAAATGGACATGCGCATCTCCTCGTCCAGTGAGCCTCTGTATTTTTGAGGAAAAGTTTGGTAGAGATTTATGTCAATTTATTCAGATTAATGGACCATGAATGAATAATCATTTTTATGCGGAAGCGACTTCTAGAAATTTTAAGAGGTACTTATTGATAACATCTTTACAGATAATTTTATTTTTTGAGTATCATAATAGGCCATAAACAATTACGTTTGAGTTTTTGTACTTACATTATTTTTATGGTACTTTAGAAAACAATTGAACATAAAAAAAAAGAAACAAACCGAATAGGAGAAGGTAACGACTTAACATTATTCGAATATATGCGACATTTTAAGAAAAAAAATGTGACAAGACCATTTTTATATGAAATAGAATACTGGGATATTGTTGCTAAATCTAACTACATACGAGCTAGCGTACATGGTGTCTCTAGCATATAGGATCCAGCGAATTTGTTAGTGATTATAAAAGCAGGCAAAGACATGTGAGATTAAAACCAGTGACCTATTTGAGTGGGGGAATTACCTAATTTTTTACGATAATTAGGATTTCACCGAAATCAATTGGAAACACTAGTATGCTTCAGTAGCTGCAGATTCAGCAGAGAGAAATAAATTATTTCATTATGTAAGGCTCCCTCTTTCCCCATAAGGGGTAGTGACGTCAGTGCACTTCATACGGTGCACTGTAGGCATTACTTAAGCTCCTTTGCAGCGTGCCTTCGCCCCTTGGCTGCAACCCCTTTCGTTCCTTTTACTGTACCTCCTTTCGTGTTCTCTCTCTTTCATCTTACTTTCTGGACAATTTATTCGTTATGTAGCTGCGAGGGTTTCCTCCGGTTACACCTTTCAGACTTTTTACTGTCCATTTCCGTTTCAGTGCTGAATGACCTCACAGGTCCCAGTGCTTGGCCTTTGGCCTAAATTCTATATCCGATTCTATAATCAACTCTCTCTCTCTCTCTCTCTCTCTCTCTCCTCGCCACACACACGTACACGCGTCCGTGGCGCAAGCCAACGCGGAAAACTCACTTTTTTGGCTGCACGTGTCTCTCAGAGTTAAGCCTACAAGCAGCCCGATGTGATGTGAAGAAGTCCTTGATTCGACTCCTGATAATCGCGCCCTTTTCTGACATTGGTTTATTTGCCAACTGTCACACTTAACGCTCTGCTGATGTCACTGAAGTCGGTCAATCCGTTTTCCCGGAGATTTTACTGCTTTTGCGATCTTGAATCGCTGTCATTCCTCTGACATCTCTTTGACGTGATGTCCTTAAGCGCTTGTCACCCTCAGGATAGATTCAGCGTGCGTGGGACAGATACAATTATCACTCCGCTGCTGGGGATAAGAGAGAAAGATCTAGAAAAAAACCGAGTGGATAGGGCTTACCTGCTCTTAATGTGACTAGCTCTGGGTTGCAACTCACTTTTCCATGGCCCGTCTAAGCAGGTGAAGTAAGATCAGTGTCTCTGTCTAAAGCAGACTTCTATTCGATGAGTTGGGCAGGAATACGGTCTGTTACACATTTCTTACTCTCGCTCGACGACTGTCATAATCACGCGTTAGTGCATCAGTCAATTTGGTAGGTCACCTTTTGGCGGGAAACAAATATGTTCTTTTTCATCGGATCTTCACATAATTTGTGACGAAGGTGTCCCTCGGTCCTTCCTGATCGTTGTTTGACATAGGCCTATTTCCATGTCGCAAGGTAATGAAAAATGACAAGGGCAAAATATCTTTAAAAAATTTTTAAAACTTTACATTTCACATTGCTGTCAGCTTCCAGTCAGATGTCAACTCGAAGCCTTTGTGGGCATCTCTCCCAGGGTGACGCTACGCAAATTCGATTTCTTTTAGCCGGAAGTGACGTGGTGTGTTCCTTTCATCAGTGTCCTCATCGGCGCTGACCTTGAAAGAGACATCGGTGACTGATCAGAAACGAATCTTGAATAACTTAAAACATATTTTAAAAAGTAAACAGTATCTCATTTGACACCATATTTTAAAAAAGTCTACAGTACCTCATTTGACTAAGGCCGAATTCTCATGGATTTTCTGTAGAGATTTAAAATTTCTGTTCTACTGAAGACGAACCAGGATATTCCCAGTTTACCCTTCATCGTTGACAATTAGACGAATATTTATTTTTAAATAATAATAATAATAATAATAATAATAATAATAATAATAATAATAATAATAATAATAATAATAATAATAATAATAATAATAATAATAATAATAATAATAATTAAACAGTAACCTGAGTCTTAAAATGGAGTTTTATCTTTAAAAAATATATGTACACATACATAACTGGATGTGTTTCTACATTATTATTATTATTATTATTTTTACTAATTTTTCATAGTTACTAGAATTTGCGCTGAATTTGACAAAAATAAACTTATAAAAAACAAACCACTTCCATCCGGTTGTTGGTTTATCTTGTTTTTCTGTTTAAGGTAAATTGTCGTACAAGATGGCAATTTTGTGGTGATGTTGGTTTGGCAAGTTAGGAAAATTCTAACTTGCAAGTTAGGAAAATTCTAACTAATCTATTCTTAGGAATAGATTAGTGAATTAATCAATAGTCGGGAAAAGACAGTAAACAAATAGCAAATACATCATTATAGAAATAAAGAAGTAGCAGTTTATAAACAACCAAGTAAAGGCAGATAAGTAGTAGTATTTGATAAACAAATAAAAATCTTCAGTAATTAAGAATGAAAAATGCTAGACCTTACGTCTCAATAGGCTAAGTAGATTAATATTCAAATGTGCCTCTACAGCGGTGGTTGGCCACCAGTGAATCACAATTCTCTCTCTCTCTCTCTCTCTCTCTCTCTCTCTCTCTCTCTCTCTCTCTCTCTCTCATTTGTTTATAAATAAATTCCATCTGGTTTGTCGTTGAGGTCACTGAAAGCACGATTATCAGATCAATGAATTAAAAGGGATTTGAAATCATATATAGTAGTAGTATAGAGTTCCAAACAGAAGACGAAGATAGACTTAAGGTTTTTTATTCATAATAGTTCATCCAAAAATGTCTTCTTGGGTGGACAGGAGATGAGATACATAAAAGGCCTCGACTCAAAGTTCACGTTTAAGCCATTCTTCTTCTTCTTCTCATTCTTCTTGTGCTTCTTCTTCTTCTTCTTCTTCTTCTTCCTTCTTCTTCGCGTGGCCTTAATACTACTACTACAACTACCCGTCCAAGGAATCGGTAAGTCGAGGCTGCTTCCTTTTACATAATTTTTAGTCCTAAGAACCGCGACGCTCTCTCTCTCTCTCTCTCTCTCTCTTTGATTATTGAGACTTTTTTATATAAATTCTTTTCACATTTCTCTTCCCTAAAGCCCTGCCCCTCCCTCCCTCTCTCTCTCTCTCTCTCTCTCTCTCTCTCTCTCTCTCTCTCTCTCTGTTTCATTATTGAGACTTTTTATATAAATTCTTTTCACATTTCTCTTCCCTAAAGCCTGCACTCATCTCTCTCTCTCTCTGTTCATTATTGAGACGGTATAAATTCTTTTCGCATTTCTCTTCCTTAAAGCCCTGCTCACGCTCTCTCTCTCATATTCTTCAAGCACTGTTTTTTATCAAAAGTCTCTCTCGTCCTCTCTCTATTCTCATCCTCTCGTCCTCCTCTCTCATCCATTCTTCTCTCTCAGTTCTTCAAGCACAGTTTTTTATCAAAAGCCTCTCTCTCTCTCTCTCTCTCTCTCTCTCTCTCTCTCTCTCTCTCTCTCTCTCTCTCTCGTCGGGTTTTACTAAGACCAAGAGAGGGGTCCAGCAAAGAAGCTCTAACCTCCGCAAGAAAAGTTTCGGCTCCAAGACAGCCAGGTGGCTTTCGTTGGCTGCAGTGAAGAAAGCCACCATTCATATATTGATGCAGAGTGAAATGAGCGCCTTTTCCTTCCACGGATTCCTTTCCAGTTCCCACACCACTTCGGGATTGAAGACGAAGGGACATAAACAAGTTAAATAAAAAAGCGCCTCAGTGGCGTGGTTGATATGGTGTTGGCTTCCCACCTCGGTGATCGCGAGTTCGATTCTCGGCCATTCCATTGAGGAGTGAGAGATGTGTATTTCTGGCGATAGAAGTTCACTGTCGACGTGGTCCGGAAGTCACGTATAGCCGTTGGTACCGTTGCTGAATAACCACTGGTTCCATGCAACGTAAAAACACCTTATAAACAAGCAAACAAAAAAGTTAAAAGAATAAATGCGACTGTTCCACTTACCAAGTCTACGATTTTCGATATTCTTCCTTTCGTAGTAAAATTTTAAAAAAATGTTAATAGTAAAAATTCTGATAATACGATGATAAAACCAATATCAAAACAAATTCTAAGCTTTCATCATGGACATTACAAGTTTTTTTTTTTTCCTTTTTCAGATCAAGGTCTAATGTTGGGCCGTGATCAATGTGGAAAAAAATACTTGAGAAAACCCTCTGTCGGGTTTTGGGTCTCTCCTGTACGACCTAAAGAGAACTGAAGTGAAAAGGTAATTTTATACCGTTGCGTCTTTCACACACACACACACACACACACACACACACACACACACACACACCTGAGGTAGTAAATGTAACACGAAGGTAACCTCATTTTCTCTTAGCCGAAGCCCGAAGATTTACAACCTATAAAGTTCACCTTCATCATAATCAGGAGCTCGACTGTAAGATACATAATATATATACCGTATATATATATATATATATATATATATATATATATCTATATATATATATATATATATATATAAAGTTTCATATGGTACATGGCACTTTTTTTCTCATAAGATTTGGTGCCTCTCGGTGTTAGCCTTCCAGTTCTCAGCGTTTTTTTTTTTTTTTTTTTTTTTTTTTTTTAGATAGAACTGCCCGGCCTAAGACCCTTATTATTTTTTTTTTTTTTACACTGGTTACCGAAACTACAAACGTCTACCTGGTACATATTTCGCTATTTACGTCAACAAGTTGCAATGGGTTTTAACAGAACATTTTCTCTCTCTCTCTCTCTCTCTCTCTCTCTCTCTCTCTCTCTCTCTCTCTCTCTCTAACACCGAGAGCCACCGAATCTTGGGAGGAAATTCATATATAACATATAAAACTTTTTGCCTTCTGTGCAGTCAATGAAGTTGCTTGTGTCGTGGAAGCTTTCTTCGTCCGATATTCATCCACAATTCCGCAGTTGAGTTTTGATTGTAGCAGTGATCGTTGCCTTTTATTTTCTTAGGAGCCAACCTCTGTCAAGGGAAGTGGCCTGAGGTTGATCATATCTCCCCGTATTTCCGAGTCCCTTCTGTTATTTCTTTTGGATGATCGCCATATTCTTTGGAAGCTTGAATTTCAAGTCAGTGGCCCCCTGTGGTCTTGTTCCATATGAATAGGGTTTATGTTCTGAATAATAATGATGATAATAATATCGGTTGTTTCGAACAGCTCATATTTACGATTAAAGGACCCAATCGTCGCTGTTTTATTTGATTCGTGAAAAGATCAAATATGCTCATGAATCGAAATGATGCCATAAGTTCCTGATGGTAGTATCTTCGTGATATCCAACCCAGCAACATCTGGCGCTGGTAAAGACAAACCGGCAACTGAGAAGACCAACCTTGACGGCCCATTCGGGTGAAGCCCCTCCAGTCTATTTGGGTGCTGATGCTCCATTATCATCCGGCAAAGATTTGTCTTATAAAAACAGCCCTGGAATGTCACAGAAGGCTGAGTAACGCTCGACCGTTTGGCAAATTTTCCGCAGAGTTATGTGTCCCTTCAAATGCCGGACTTGGCCGGGAAGGTCCACGAGCAGTTCCTGTTCCGAATCTGGGAGTTTTCAGTCCCTGGAGTATCAGTATTTGGGTTGACCGCAACATCACTAATTAGAATGAACTTTTAATTGGAAACTCAGGAGCGTGGAAGTTGTTTGCTATTCTTCGTACTATTCTTATTCTTCTCTTTTTCCTTATTTTTAATTTCGACCATGAATATCTTCGCTATAATAATAGAATTTCGAAATTAGACCATGATGTGGGAACCAAAGTTCTATAATCACATCAGCTAACCCTCCATCCCCATACACCCACATACACACACACACACACACACAAGAGCAAGGATCTGAGGAAGAATTTTTGTTGTCCTGAGCAACAAACACCGCTGAAGGATTTTCATTTATTTTATATATATATATATATATATATATATATATATATATATATATATATATATATATATATAAATTTTTTTTAGATTTTTGTTAATAAATGCTGAGGTGATATTTACTGCACCTGGGTTAAGAGGTTTTCATTTGGTGAATAATGTAATTTCTATCAGTAATTATTCAAGCGTTTCTAGAATCGCTTTCATAATTCTGTTTATGAATGTAATGGTATTCTTAGCCAATCACAGGGCTGGAAATTCTGTCTCTCTCGAGAGTTCACATAGGCAGGATGTATGTTCCACCTCTCCTGAGGGATACATCTTTCGCCAGTATCCTTCAGGAGAGGTGGAACATACATCCTGCCTATGTGTACTCTGGAGAGAGATTAAGAGTTTCCAGCCCTGTGATTAGCTTATCAACAACCAATCAGGAGCGTCGTAAGGGACTGGGCTAGACATCACATGCACGGTTGATGTGAATCTACTGTAGGAATTCTATTGCTATCCAACTTATATTACTATCTTTATCGTCCTAATTGCGATTGTTTTTTTGTTGCTGCTGCTGCTCCCTTGAATTTTGTTATTTAATGGCTATATTATTCTGTAAAGCATTCATCCACAATCACCCATCCTTATGCGGATACACACACGCACACACACACACAAGCTTTTCAGCACTTTGGTTCGTGTCTTCTTTTCCGCCTATCAAGAACTTTGGTCATAAAGCCTTTTCGTACCTCGAGGCAAAATGACCAACGAGGCTAAATAAAGCACAAAGACAGCAATCAAGTTACAGGAAATACTTGCTAAGACCTGAAACGCCAGAACGCCATCTTTTCCTAGGTGAGCACAGCGCCTCAGTGGCGTGGTTGGTATGGTCTTTACCTGCCACCTCGTTGGCCGCGATTTCGATTCTCGACCATTCCATTGATGGGTCAGAGATGTATATTTCTGGTGATAGAAGTCCACTCTCGACGTGGTTCGGAGGTCACGTAAAGCCGTCGGTCCCGTTGCTGAATAACCGCTGGTTCCATGCAACGTTAAAACACCAAACAAGGAAGCAATCCTACGTTAAGACAAGCATATTATGGGTCTACTAATCCTGGTATGGGTCACTTGTATGAGCATCTTTCTGACTGACGCCTGTCTACCGGATGGGACTTCTTCCCTCTTTCTGTTATGCCTTCCCCCTGCTCTGCAGTCTTCATCCTTATGATAGGCGATTTTACCTTTCCGTTCGATGTTAATCCTGGTTTTTTCAGCAATTTTTTTTTTTTCCACTGTGCCTGCGTGGGATAAGGTAATGATGTACCTAGCGGCAACTTATTATATATATAATATATATATATATATATATATAATATATATATATATAGTAGATATAGTATATGTATATATATATATATAAATATATATATATATATATATATATATTAAAATATATATAATATATATAAACACATATTCCTATTGTCATTTAGTGCTTCTTTCATCTGTTCTTTTATTCTAACCCATTAATCACTTGCCTTTTCTTGTGTCTGTTCTTGCCTTGGTTGTTTTTGTTGGCCGGTTTTTTAATAGATGTTTTGAAACTATTAGTTAACCTGTTGTACAGGATTCATATTTGGTCAGGATGGCGTACATTGAACAGTTTCGAGGGAAAAAAATTGCATGAACGAGTGTTGCAAAAATACGCTGAGTTTTTTAAAAAGTTTTTACAGCCTTGAATGATTTAACTACCCTCCACAAAGAGAAAGAGAAATCTCAAGACGAGAGAGAGAGAGAGAGAGAGAGAGAGAGAAGCAAAGTACATTGAATTAATCAGCTTTCCTAATTGATGACGTGCTTATCACTAGATGGAATTTAAAACATTTCCTCACTGATCCTTCTCTATCTCCTCGTCTTTCATTATCATGGTTGTCATTATTTTCTTGCTTGATAGCGTCATGTGATAATCAATATAATGAGTTTCTGTATATACTATATTAGTATTGAACTTTATCAAATTGCTTTAATTTTTCGTGTTATGTTTTTTTTTATTTTATTTTTTTATTTTTTACAAATAAAAATTCCGCTTTCGTAGAAGTTTCGTCGGCAAGTAAAAAGTCTTTTTCGGTTTGTACCATGAAAACGTACAAAAGACGAATAATAATAACGATAATAACCATGATAGCGACTGAATATCAAAGCACTTGGACAGAGCCCAAGGCCACGGATCAGAGTTTTACTCTCTCCTATTGGCACGTTTGCGGTTGTGAAGTGATATTCGCTGCTCTGGTCCTTGCAAGGTCGTTGTCGCGTTTGGATTTCCAATTTCCTTCCTTCTTTCTTTACTTGGCTGCGTTCGCTCGCTTTTTTTTTTTTTTTTTTTTTTTTTTTTGATATCGCAGAACGCGAAGATTCTTTTTTCATTCGAACAAAAGATGCGTTTCATTGTTTGCCTTAAAAACGTATTCGTTCATCTCATGAAGAGAGAACTCAGTTTTTATAGTTATGATATGGAGATTTTATCTCATTTTTGTTCAATGCAATATAACTCATGGGCTGCACCAGGAGGAGGAGGAGTCCGTGCTGGTATAAGGCTCTCTTTACCTAAAAAATCGACAGCATCAGCAGGAGTAAACAACTATGCAGCTCAAAGATCTCGGAAATCGAAGTTTATTATATAGTTTTGGCAGAAACGATGATAACGGTCAAGGCTGCTATCACTTTTCTCTTGGTCAAGTATTTCTTGTGTTTGCAGTGTTTTATTCTTTCTTTTTTTGAACATTGTTGTGCATATTTCAAAAATTTGATAACATTTTGATTGCATTTGTAGGATAACTAGAAAGCATTTGTAAGTGCGGTTGTACCAAGGATGCTAATATTTTTTTCTTAGTCCTGCTTTTCGTGTCTCTTTGTAAGTTTTTTTTATTAGAAAGTTAAATCTTATTTTAAATGAGTTTATGCATTTTTAGTTTTCTGTAAAAAAAAAAAAATGAGATGGCTTTGTCTGTCCATCCTCACTTTTTCAGTCCGCCTTTAGATCTACAAAACCTAATGAGGCTAAGAGGGCTGCAAACTGATATGTTGATCATCCACCCTCCAATCATCAAATATACAAGGTTGAAGCCCTCTATCCTCAGTAGTTTATATTTCAGTAGTTTGTATTTCATCGTGCGTCTGGCACCGCCGATTCCAATTCCAGAGGCATAGCTGACACACCTTCACTCTGCTCATTCGAATCGTAGCTGAGAGTTTCATGTTGTAGCACATCGAGAGGCTCGTAACGATGTTACAACAAGATCGTGACACTGCGGCTAGTCGAGTGGCTCTCCTTGATCCTCAAAGGTGCTTTTTTTTAAATTTCAATTTGGTAGTTTTTATTTCAGTTTCAATTTGGTCAGCCTAGGAGCACAGGGCACCACTGGGCCGTCGCTGAAAATTTCATGGGTCATGACTGAGAGTTTCATGGGCCATAGCAGAACATTTAATAGGACGTGGCTGAGTGTTTCATACAGCATTATACACTACAGAAAACTCGATTGCGCCAAAGAAACTTCGGCACATTTTTACTAATTTTTTTAATGCGATCACATATTTAATCGAATTATTGAGACAATGAAGAGAACACATTTAGAGTGAAGTTGTACCATCCAAACCAATTTCTGGCTATGACTACGTAGGTCAGACAGGAAAGGTCTTACAGCAGATCCTAGAGAGCAAAGGAATTCTCATACGAGATGGAATAGGATCTTGAATATGACTCATGAGTGGAAGAGGATGGAAATTCTGAAGTCAGATCTCGCCCTTAGGTGCGCTTACTGACCGGCAGATATTTCACCCAGAGGATGTAGGTGTTTATATCACTTGGGAGATTACTTGAAGACGAGCAAACCTCTTCACAGTTTGCTAGGAAAACCAGTAAACGGACCACGACTTAATTTAGAGACATGAATAACAACATGAGAATGGCACACAACATCAAAATCCAAGGTAAATGAAAACAAAAGAAGTCGGTTATATAGAGAATGCAACAATAAAATACATGATAAATAGAAGGGTAGTGTTGATATATATATATATATATATATATATATATATATATATGTATATATATATATCATATATATATATATATATATATATATATCAAGCTATAAATGTCCTTTTATATCTAATTCGCTCTACCTCGGAATTAATATATTTTCATATATGTGAACCGAAGGAGATTTCTTATCGACTAAAACATTTCCCTTCGGTTAACATGTATGAAAATATATTAATTCCGAGATAGAGCGAATTAGTTATTAAAGGACATTCGTAGCTCGATGTATGTATATGAATCACGGTAATATGATAAGACTCATGTAAATATATATATATATATATATATATATATATATATATATATATATATATATATATAATATATAATATGTATATATATTATAATATATATATATATATATAATATATATATATATATATATATATATTATATATATATATATATATATATATATATATATATATATGTGTGTGTGTGTGTGTGTGTTGTGTGTGTGTGTGTGTGTGTGTTTGCATGTTTGTGTGTGTCTGTGAGAGTGAGAGACGGGAGACACCCTTGAGAACTATGACGCTCTTTAGTACTCTTAATGGTCAACCTATGTAAATAGGCATTAGAAACACCTTTTCTTCTTTAGGGGTAAAAAAACGGCGGCAATTCCGAGGCTTCCTCTCCGGCGATGACTGGCCGAGGCTGTTCAAGGTGACGATAACCTAAACACCTGTGGTTCTAGAATCAGTGCGCTGACCAAGAGATTCTTAGTGGCTATTTTAGAAGAAGAGAAAAATTGAGCAAGAGAAAAGTGCTATTTTAAACCCGTCACTAACCACTGATTTCTATTTGTATCATACAGGATTATACAGGTTTCCAGAGGCTGATAGATGCCAAGTTATGTATTTAGTGTATTAAGTGTTAAGCCTTACGTTCTGTTTCTTTTCAAGGTTAAAATGTCACCTCCTGAGATAATTTTTTTTCTTTTTGTGTCTGGTGGTTCCTCAAAAATGCTTTTTTTTTTTTTTATCCTTTTAACCTATTCTGCAATACCCTGTATTTGGTAAGGCCCAAAACCTCTCATATCCGTAAAAAACGTTTCTTCTTTTTTTATTTATTCATTTTGCATCTCCCTGTATATGGTAAGGCCCAATAATCAGTTTTGTTGTTACGGAAACGCATCTTTTTTGTTTTTTGTTTATTGATACTATGGCAGGGCTCTCTTTTATAAAAGAACTCTTGCTTCTGCATGTATGTATGTGTGTATGTATGTATTATGTTCCTATTGGTTTTGATTAGAATTTACGTATTTATGCATAACTGGATTGACGAGTATTATGTATGTATGTATGAATGAATTCTATATTTATTTTTCCTTCTTTTTAATGGATAATTTTTTATTAAATATAAGCTAGCCAAAAGATTGCATTTGCCTACTAAATCATTACACTGTGCTTGAAAATATCATAATCGTTATTTATGTAGATCACAGTTCAAAGATGCCCTGCTGGAACGCGCGTACACCATGATGCGCCCGTGTTTGCATTGCCATGGTACCTTACCTTACAGACCTTACAGCTCGTTCGGGTTGGCCCAGGTCCCTCAGTGTGAGGAATGTCTACCAGAGAATTGCTAATGCATCTTCCGGTATATTTTTCATCTTCCAATCTTGGATGGTCTGGGATGCAGCTGAGATATTTGTCGAGCTTATCCTTAAACAAATCTACGGTCACTCCTGATATGTTCCTCAGATGAGCTGGCAACGCCTTGAAGAGGTAATATTCAAGCCATAGCTTAGTATAAGTTAAGTTGCAGCTTAATTAACCTGTGAGCCTAAGTGATTTACTTGGTTGTATACCTTTGATGAACAGCCTTTTTTAGAGTTTTGTGTTATGCTAATAATGTAAAGTTCGTTTGTTACTGAATTATAAATAATTATTATTTATCTAAATATTTCCGGATCCATTTTCCCTATAGAAAGGTTTTGAACTTTATGATAGGTAATTTGGGGAACGAGAAAAGGTAGGAAAACGTGAGCAGAAAACGAATCACACTTTTAGGTAGGAGAAATGTCAGGGGAAAGAAAGTCACAGTTTATTCGAATAACAGAAGCAGTAAAAGATTTTTGAAGTCATTAACTGACAATACAGTTATCACATGCTGTTATAATCACATACTGACAACATGATTTATATATTACGGCATGGCATAATTGTGAAAGAGAAAATTAATCTTATTTCTTAATTAATGTAGAGAACCACACACACGCGTGTCTATATATAGATATATATATATTAGTGTATATATATCTATATATATATATATATATTATATTATATTATAAATATATATATATATATACATATATGAATATATAATAAAAGGAGCCCATAAAAACGCCAAAATATGGAGAGAAAATACTATATTTCAGACACTGCTGTCTCTCTGTTCTGGTAGATGAATGAGAAAAGTTACAGAAAAGGTGGTATATATACCAAGAGATTCATCCACAGTTAAAAGGATTAAAGGAGGATTATCAGTGGGAGTGACCTAAATTGACTTAACTGTGGATGGATCTCTTGGTATAAATACCACCTTTTCTGTAACTTTTCTCTATATTTTGGCGTTTTTATGGGCTCCTTTTATTTGATGGAATTCTGTGGTAACTGAACATTTTTATCAGTTATATATATATATATATATATATATATATATATATATATTATATATATATATAATATATATGCTTGTTTTTATTTGTTTTTATAGGATTGTGGTGGAACGGAGATTGATTAAACAAGTGGCCGCGATCGACTGTTTGGCCACGTCCTATATATATTTTTTCTTTTAAATTGGTGTTATTTTCATTTGTGTTTGGAATTCCCAACGTCCGGGTAGATTATATATATATATATATATATATATATATATATATATATATATATATATATATATATATATATATATGAGCGGAGATCATCCTTGAGACAGCCGTTAAAGGATGAAAGTTGCCTCGGCCTCTAAGAGCAGTTTTATTAGCAAGTTTAAAATTGTTTTAGGCCATTTTTTTTGTATCCTCCTGTCAGCCAGCTTTTTTTTTTTTCACTCCACTGCGGCTTTTAAGTTATAGGTCGTTAGGTCTTGCCAGTTCAGATATTACTAGGAAGGTCGAATAATTTCACGTCGCTAACTTATCGCACGGTTGAAGTTAATGATTTGTTGGTAGTTGTTAGCAGTACTTAATCGATTATCCAGTAATATGGCCCAGGTTCACTCTCCACTTTTGGTCGTTGATTTTTTTCAGCCTGTTGGAGATCAGTACGCCGTCGTGTGTTAATGCCAGGTTCTGTTTTAGCACGGACACACCCTTATAACGTGGTTGTAATTCGGTCAGAATATGAAATGTACAAATTAGAAAACGTAAGAAAAAGCTTGTTTGGTTTCTGTGACTTTTCATTATTTTTATGTCCTTTAGTTTTATTTTTTAAAGTTACGCAGGTCTTGTACAAAATCGAAAATTTGAATAGATCACCAGTATGGCTTATTTACTTTGCAATGTAAACTTTAACTGTTCTTATGAAAGAATCGGCATCAGCTAATTTTGTGAAGGTTAATTTAATTTTCATATTGACCAAAGCTACGATGGTTTCTGGAGACACGGCTGATCTTAAAAACATCTTGACCAGTTTGAATGTCCTGAGGAATTCCCGAAGAGAGGGCACATTGCCGCGACTGTTAGCTGCAACCATCAAGGTGATGAACATTAGTAACAGGTCAGCAATTTTCAATTCGGTTGATATGTTTAGAAAGTGTAAAAGTTATAATTAATCATTTACCTGCGAATTGAATTTTACCTTCTCTACTGATGTGGAAGTATTTTTACATTTTTACCCTGCAATCCTTATTTTAAAAGATAGTGCTTTTCAACTAACTACTTTAAAAGATAATGTTTTTCAACTAACTACTTTAAAAGATAGTGCTTTTCAACTAACTACTTTAAAAGATAGTGCTTTTCAACTAACTACTTTAAAAGATAGTGCTTTTCAACTAACTACTTTAAAAGATAGTGCTTTTCAACTAACTGCTTTAAAAGATAGTGCTTTTCAACTAACTGCTTAAGGACATCGTAGTAAGCAGTAATCCTGCTACAACAAATCCCAAACAGACTTAATAAGTTAAATCCTCGTCTGGTGATTCATCTGTCAATTATTTCCTCCCCCGTTAGATGCGACCTTGCCCATCCATCGACAAGAGAATTCCATTTCTATTTTGAGGTTTGACGTAATTACCTTGGCTTCTTTCCGCATGCATTTACTTTTATTCTTTTTATTTTTTTTGTCAATTTCAAATTTGTGACGACTGTTGTTGGCTTTGCACCTGCTGTAGAAAACCCTGCTGCAGTTTTCTTTGTCAGCCATTTTGCACCACAAATAACATTAGCTTTTTTTTTTCCTCCACTGCGGCTTTAAATTATAGGTCGCTAGGTCTTGGCAGTTCAGATATTATGGGAGTTGATCACTTGCAATGCAGCACTTGTTGGACAATAAAGGTCTGTTAATTAAAGAGCGTCAACGCTACAGTTGTGACGTAAGAATGAAACTCCATTTATCAATATTGCATATGATGCAAATTCAAAGATCATAATGTTGTCCCTTTATTTTTTTCCATTATTCGGTTTTAACTTTTCGCTTCTGGTTTCAGAAAACACTTTTAGTAGTTACAAATATTTTTTTTATGTTAATTAGTCTTTATTTAGAAAGTTTTCTCCCCGCTCACACTATGTATCCGAGAGACAGAAAAGGATTTTTGCATGGTCGCCATATGCTTTTCAAGGGAGCTTTCTGAGGAATCCATAAAAATCTCGGGACCTGACGGTCGCACTACCCGTCTCATTATTGCCTGATGAAAAATCCTTTTTAAAGAAATATTTATTGTTCGTGAAGGAAGTGTGTTGCTATATCTGATTCGTGCTCATTTGTCTCTTATGCTTTGCTATTATTTTTGTTATCAAATTTTAATTCATATCCACCCATTTACGCAGCTGCTGTGCTATCTGGAACTGGTGTTATAAATACTCTCACAACTTACAGTTGGTTAAACTGCTAACAATATAAAAGCACAGGAGGAGGAATTTACTGATTATACTCCGCGTAAACCGACTTCTCATGAACTCATCGCATTCTGGGACACTCGTCAAGAACTGAAAGTCTTCGGAGAACGACCGGGTTGAGGTTGAACCGAGGGATGAACAGGCAGCAAAGTTCATGTGAGGTGCCTGTGACAAGTCGGCAGGCGGCTGTTTCTTACACCTTGGCCACAACTACTGATGTGGATCCAAACTGTAGAGAACTAACTGATTTTGATAATTCCAAGTCAAACATGCCTGTTTCATTACCAGTTAAATGCTCCGATACGATTTTCCAATCTTCCTCGATATGTGGACTGAGTGAGCGAGAATGTCCATATATGGCAAATGAATCCATCCCGTCATGCTTGATGCCACGCTGCCTGCCATGGTGTTTCCTTTCTCGTCATCCTTCTTGAATTGAAGCAAACATTCCAAGATCTGCATTATAAGCTGATGTCTCGTATTATAAGTGTACTCTGGGAATCGCTTATTACTATTGTTTTTCATGATATACAAATATCCTTTTACACAAGCCAACATGTCCGTGTCGTACAAACGAGTAAAGATAAATGTAAGCTAAATATACAAGTACTAATGATGACCTATCATTCATTAGGACATTAATACCACAAATGAACTGTAACATGTGACTATGGCTACGGGGTAGCATGACAGCTTTTAAACTAACTACATCTTATTCAGCAATAGCATACGCGAGTGTGAAGCACGAATCTCGTGACGTCACGTATGGAACCGGTGTATATCACGTACTGAGTATCAGCGTTTGGAACGTTGGTCGATAGCAGACTGCGTATGCTACGTATCCCGGGTCCCTGACTCTCTTATTCGAAGAAGAATCATGGCCAAATACTACCCGGTGAAATCTTATTTATTAACTTAGGCCAGTGGTCTCCAACATATGGGGCGCGTCCCCCTTTTGGGGGGTTGCGCCATCGCTTGATGAAGGGGATGATTTTATCTGAAAATTATTAATTATGATGGAATTCAGAATTTCAAAATGCTGAGAAAATATTTCAGATATAAATATGAAATTTAGTTGTCTAAATATATAAACTATTTCAAATTCTATTAATTAATTAATAACTACACACACACACACACACACACACACACACACACATATATATATATATATATATATATATATATATATATATATATATATATATATATTGTGAACCTTGCCACATGTGCCGACTATGCCAGTAAATTACAGTATTTAAGGAAGGTGGGGGGGGGGGGGCGGGGTCAGAGAATGTGCCATTCAATGAAGGGGGCGAGAATTAGAAAAGGTTGGAAACTACTGTCTTAGGCACATATTAAGATATTTATCATGCAACTGCCTTAAAGCATTACATGTTCGACCTCAATAATACCACTAAAATTTCTTCTTTTCCTTGATTCTTATAGGAAGCTTTCGAGGGATTAATGACCCAAGAAGTTTGAGTTGCTTTTCTTCGCAATTTCATTGTATTTATTGACACGGCTTTAGGCTACTCGAAAAGCAACGGCGACATTTTTTTTCGTAAACATTCCGTTTGCTTTCATATAAAAAAACAAATGACAGCAGGCAATTTTAATACAGGTTCATACTCAGCATTAGCGCTACTCTGTGGTAAGGTATCTAGAGCTCTCTCTCTCTCTCTCCCGGTAATTCTGCTATGAAAGTCCGCGTACAGTATGAGTCCCGAATAGATAAAGCTGTACTTCAAGAAGTATCTTCGTACATTTCCTTTACAATTTAAAACGTCATGTGAGACACAAATCGACAACTTCATATCACTAAATCTCGACCTCCGTTTCGCCTCGCAATTTCAAGTTTTCGTAAATGCCAGATCTCCTACGACGAGCGATATTTCCTCTACTGTTCAGTAGATCGCGCATCCAGTTATCTTTCAACTCAAGACGACTGGACTTCTAAAAGTTGAGAGAATAACCGACATTTGCCATGAAAAGATGCTCAATAAATTTAACGATGCCGTTTGGCGTGTGTTCTTAACTGGCAATTATTACATCGACTTGTCTGGCAGGTCTAGACCGATGTGCTGAGTCACTAAGCGCAATGTGCTTCGTCATCATTTCGATTTCAAGAGGGATATTTTTTTCGTTTTCGTTGCGACGTTTTTATATTTTTCTTCTTAATCGGGCCGATAGCCTAATTCTATATATCATCTTTATTAGAATCATCGTTAAACCAGTCGCCAGGTGTTTCTGTTTACTTTTGATTACGTATTTGTTAACGTTAAATTACCGGGAAGTTGGTCTGGCTGCTGCCTCTGGCGAGATCACGTTATTTTCTCGACCTTCGTCTCTTGATGTTGATGCGTTGTAGGAGACAGGAAGCTGATGGATGCTGTTTGATTTGCCACACCTCGGCAAGCACCAGGCCTTCCTGAATGTTGACCAATTTATATGACGTAATTTAAACGACGTTTACTTGTTTTCAAGTATATTGCATATCTGTCTTTTTGCAACTTCTCGTTATGTTTTAAGGGACTCAAATTATTTATGCTTATTAGAGTTAGCAAAAGAATGCAATTTACTGGGGCGTTTCATCACTTCGTAAGTAAAACTTGGTTGGCGATGTTCGCGGGTATTCTCTTATGTTAAGCACTATTCAGCTAGTAAATCCTATGGATATTTGTTTTAGAATATGAAACTTCTGTGGATTTCCTGCGCTGCGCCTTTGGTTTGTTTATGTATGATCCACGAATAGAATTTTCTTCCTTTTATTGGAGTGAGGAGGAATAATAGTCATTTTTACGATTTTTGTTATTATTTTTGCAGTACTGTGGTTTATGATGATTCTATGAATTGTAAACATCCGTGAAAACGTTCTGAATACACAGTTCCACAGTTTGTTGTTATATTCCGATACTGACATTCATGATGATAATGTTGAAAGAATCAGACCATAAGGCTCAAATCGATGAAGCTGATGAAGAAATAAACTTTGCCAAAGTCAGATAGGATTCTGCGATCATTTGTCTGGGATGCTTCCTAGTGAGGTAGTGTCGTCAGTGTACCGCATGGGATTTCTTGTAAGCAATACTCAAGGTTCTTTGCAGCATCCCTACGGCCCCTAGTTGGAACCCTTTTCATTCCTATTTACTGTACCTCCATTCATTCTCTTTCCTCCATCTTACTCTCCTCTCTCCTAACAATTGATTCACAATGCAGCGCACTGCGAGGTTTTCCTCTTGTTACACCTTTCAAGCCTTTTAACTGTCAAGCCTTTCAACTACCCCATTTCAGGGCTGAGTGACATCATAGGTCCCAGCGCTTGGCCTTAGGCCAAATTCTGTATTCTCTCTAATCTACTTGTCTGTGATCGTAAAGCGCTCTGTTTTGACTTTATTTATTTATTTACTTCTTTTGTACTGTGGTAGTCTGTCATATATTCGAATTTTCTGTTTTCAAGCTGAAAGAAAAAAAGGACTGAAGTCATGTTTTGATGTTAATAAAGGTATACGGTAGAATTTTTATATGTTGGATGCTTAGAATTTCGCGTGTCTATTTCTCGCCCGCAATTGAACTGACTTTATTTTGCTTAACAAGATATCGACAGCAGTTATTATTTTTCAAATAATAATGTTGTTATGATGACGCTTAAGATAATGCTTGGCATTAGGGTTTATGACACTAAATGTATAGTACAATACGACCCATAACAGAAACTTGACTTGCGTCCTCTTTGATGCCTAACACCCATCAGAGCGCAACGCCTTCATGAGGGGAGGTCTTTCAGGAGAGAGATTTCGCAGGAAAACGTTGACCACGTGCACCTGTTCCGGAATCCATCGGATTTTAGATTCCTACGCACAGTTCTTTCTGTTCTTTCTGCTCTTGTGATTGCAACCACCCATCCTTCAAGAGGAGGATATATATCGCTTCCTTCGGGATTCATCTGCTCCCGTTTGTCCTAAATATCACTCTCTAGTTTCCTTCAGCCCTGGGTGGGCAAGGGCGTGAGATTGCTCGTCCGAGTAGATCCGGGTTGATAAAAATCACACTGACTTCAATGGACGTGATCACTGCCATTTTGTATTCCTCTCCCCTATAGCCATGAGCTTTGTAGGCACTTCGCGTGTCTGGGCTGAGCTTTTCTTCCTAGTTTTTTTAATACTTTTTTTTTTTTTGTATATTAATGCAATTGGCCAAAAAGACTGAGCCTTGATCATTGGAATCTGGGAAAACGGCTGCAGAAGAAGTTCTTCGGTTATCCAGAGTTACGAAGATTGAAGTGAGAGGTGATGATGACTTCATTTCTAGACTACTTCCAGCATCGAAATAGTACCAATGGAGGAATAACGAGAGAGAGAGAGAGAGAGAGAGAGGAGAGAGAGAGAGAGAAGCGAACGCAAGTCTTAATAAGTGCTATAACTAGTATCAAGTCGCTTTAATGAACAAGTGGGCATCAGTCTTTAATTAACCCATTCAACCTGTAAGTGGATGTCAACATTGTCTGTACGTATATGTATATAAATAAATAAATAAACATTACGCGCGCGAACACACACACACACATATACATACATACATACATACATACATACATACATACATACATATATATATATATATATTATATATATACTATAATTATATATTTATAATATACATGCTATGTTTTTCTTCAACATTATGCCATGTATACATATACATACACAAATATATATGTATATATATATATATATATATATATATATAGATATATATATATATATATATATATATCGCTGCGGTCCCAAGGCCAGCATACATTGGGACAAGGAGCTGTGTAACCTTGTAGAGGTGCAGTGGCTTAAACCTACCATAAGACTGCTTGGGGGTTATGTTGGAACCTCTGTGACCTTTTAGGAAGCAATAGGCTTATGGATGGTACAAATTAACAGCGTTTCAAGCCAGCATAATTCAGGTGTATGCACCACAGCAGCGCCGCCCTCAAGAAGAAAAGGAAGAATTCTACAGACATCTACAAGAGGTAAAAGATTCTGTCTCATATGTAGAGAATACATTAATAATTGGAGATATGAATGGACATATTGGGCAAGACAGGACAGGCATAGAGAGCATATTGGGAGCATTTAGCATTGGAGACAGAAATAGAGAAGGAGAAAACATAATTGATTTTTGCATACTAAACCAGATGTTCATTATGAACTCTTTCTATAATCATAGAGACAGCCACAAGTGGACGTGGTACCGATGGAACTCGGCTTTAGGAGCATATACTGAAAAATCAATGATTGATATGGCAATAACAAATAACAAAAATATGGTCAGAGATGTAAAAAGCATCCCCTCTGTGTCATTCGATTCAGATCAGGCTTCTCTTAATTAAATTAAAGATGACAAAACAGAAACCAATTAAAAGCCAAGTGAGAGAAAGATTTATTTAAGAGAATATGAGAGAAGAGGAGTGCTTAGTTAATATCAAAACGAAATAAGTAGAGCTAAACAAATGCAAGAGGAGAACAATGACCCAAATGAAAAATGGAGACACTTTAAAATGGCTGTAGTGCGTGCTGCTAATAATACAGTGCAAAAGAAGAGTTCGAGGTAGGAGGAAAAAACAAACTGCTTGGTGGACCCCCACACTAAAGGCCGCTGTTGCAAACAAAATGAAACTCTTCAGAAAATGGATGAAAACTTTGAACTTGGAAGATCACAATAACTATAAAGAAGCGTCGAGAGAAACGGAAAGAATAAAAGCTCAAACAAAAAGAGAAACATGGGAAAGAATAGGAGAAGATCTGGGAAATGATCTCCAAGGTACCAGAAAACTCATATATAGCATTGCCAAAAACTATAGAAAGGGAAGCCAACCACCCACTTATGTAATCAAAGACCCTATGGATGGGACAATTTTAACCGAACCCCGAGAGATTGAATTAGGATGGAAACATCACTTTGAAACACTACTAAACAACGAAAACAATGACCTTGAAGAGCATGTAGAATTTGATGTGGTTGGGGATGCAGAACCTGACATAACAACACTGGAGGTAAAAAATGCTCTCAAGAGGATGAGAAATGGTAAGGCCCCTGGAGTGGATACAATACCTACAGAGCTCCTTAAAAACATGGGGGAGGATGGAGTCATCTGGCTACTAGAGCTAATCGACATACTCTGGAATGGGCAAATGCCACCTGAAGACTGGAGAAGAGATCTAATATGCCCAATCTATAAGAAAGGTGACAAGACAAATTGCAGCAATTATAGAGGAATAACCCTAATGTCACATGCTTTTAAAGTATATGAAAGAATACTTGAAACTAGATTGAGAGGATATGTTGAACCAAAGCAGGGTGAATGGCAAAACGGTTTTCGACCACGAAGAGGGACAACCGATATGATTTTCTCCCTCAAGATGATATTTGAGAAGAGCTGGGAATGGGACAGGGACAGATATATTGCTTTTATAGATCTAGAAAAGGCTTTTGATAGATTACCAAGAATGAAAATATGGGATGCCCTAAAAGACCCTTACTATGGAATCCCTGAGAAACTTATAAGAGCAATTTATAACACCTATCAAAACATCAGATCCAGAGTAAACACAAATCAAGAGAATGAAGACTGGTTTGAAATTAAATCAGGAGTAAGACAGGGCAGCGTCCTTTCTCCACTTCTTTTTATATTGTTCCTAGATAAATGTATAAGGGAACTAGGTGAGGATGAAGCTTTAGATATGACCATCAACCTTATGTATGCAGATGACCATGCAACGATAGCCCCCAGTGCAGAATCTCTCCAAGAAAGCGTCAACAACTGGAACGTGATCTTAACAGCTAATGGAATGCGGATCAACAAGAATAAGACAGAGATCATGCACCTATCACGAACACCAAGTAACATAGATGTAGAATTAGAAGGTCAGACATTGAAACAGTGTACAAATTTCAAATACTTAGGAGTAGAGTTTAGTGACCAAAATGATTCAAAACTGGAAATTACTACCCGAATACAGAAATTCAGTAACAATCTATGTCTGCTCTACCCACTAATGAAAGACAGAAATATAGCTCGCAAAGTGAAAACCATAATATACCTCTCTATTTTAAGACCAATATTGACTTATGGCCATGAATCATGGACATTAACATCAAGAACTAGAAGCCAACTTCAAGCAGCCGAAATGAAGGCCCTAAGACTCATAAAAGTTGTAACAAGACTGGATAGGCTACGAAATGAAGACATTAGACGAGAACTGGGAGTGGAGGGGATACTAGATTTTGTGGAGAGAGGACAGCTTAGATGGTTTGGACACACCAAGAGAATGGAGGAGGAGCGATATCCTATAAGGAAGGAAGGAAGGAGACCGGTAGGAAGACCAAAAATGAGATGGCTACAAAACATAGAGAGAGGAGTAGAGGGGAGAGGCTCTAGTTTGCGGGAAAGTTGATGAGATGAGGCTCTATGATGATCGCCAAGAATGGAGACTGTTCCTGAAGCAGGACGACTGACAGGCCTGGAGGCCTACCTGGCGTCTGGTGAGAAAGGTGAGAATATGTATATTTATATATATATATATATAATATATATATATATATATATATATATATATATATATATATATGTATGGATATGTATATGTATATGTATATGTGTATATATTATATATAAAATTTATATATATATATATATAATATATATATAATTATATATAGATGTTATTAATGAAATGGCCCACCCAACCACCCGCCCTCACCCCCCCGGCCAGAGAGTTACGTTACTTTAGGAAAAGACCGGAGAGTAAGCGCTTGAAAGGGTCATTGTCTTCAGGGACGCGACGGTACTCAATAAAGTGCCCTGTTGCGTCACACCTCGTAAACAGTTTGGGAAATGAAGGAAAGGATATTGCACATGATTCGATCTCAGAATCCATAGTGGAGTCGGATAGCTGATTCATGCCGACTATTTTTGGAGTTTCGCTGTGTAAACAACAGTAGGATATACCTTTTTTATTCTTATGATTACGTTGAATGGTGCGATTTGATTTCATGGATCTTGTATACTTCAGACTGTAATGACACCATTTTATGATCAGTATGTGACGTTAACGACGACTCAAGACGAAGGTTTCATGACATTAGTTTTATTTTCTGTATCGGGAAAATGGCTGACTGACGATGATTGATAATTCACATACTTTAGCATGAAGAGAGAAAAGGACATATTGGGGTATTATGTATCCGCCTTTGCAGTGTGTTTATGACAAGCCCGTGGGGATGACCGTAGAAACATAAACAGGAGACTTTAAATATAAAGACAATGACCTCCAATATATATTACTCCTAGATAACGAGCCCCGAAAACCCTTTGGGGTCATTATATGGAAAGATCCTATTTCGTTAATACTGTATCAAGATTTCAGTTGTTCCGCACGAAGTCAAACAACTTGTGGCACGTTTTCAAACCCATTTAATGGCACTCGACCTAGACTCAAAATGGGAAGTTCAAAACCAAGGTCTATAGAGATACATCTCTATAGACTTTGCTCAAAATATATAAATCATATGTGTAAGTATGAACTGGTATTATCGTGTCATACTTGGGAAAGGAACTGTTCATTCAGTTCTTTCTTCAGATTTAAGGATTTCTGTAAAAAGCGTGCGCAAGTAATACGTAAAGACAAACTATGAGGCTGTTGTGACTTACTATATATATATATATATATATATATATATATATATATATATATATATATATCTATATATATATATATATATATATATATATATATATATATATATATATATATATATTGCAGTCGAACCCCTATGATAGTATGAAAGATGTACACTTGTTTTATTATAATAATATAAAAATAATGAAATGCTTACCTGATAAATCTTCATGCCATTGCATGTAACAGTCTTATTATTTTATTATTATTATTATTATTATTATTATTATTATTATTATTATTATTATTATTATTATTATTATTATTATTCAGTATATGAAATCTATTCATATGGAACAAGCCCACACGGGCCACTGACTTGAAATTCGAGCTTCCAAAGAATGTGGTGTTCATTAGGAAGAAGTAAGAGGAAATAAACAGAAATATAGAAAGAGGAGATCCCAATTATTAAATAAGAAAAAAATAATTAATAAATAGATAAATAGACAAAACTGTATTAAAATTCAAGAAGAATAGTATTACGGTAATAATGCATTGCATCATTGCTTGAACTTCCGAAGTTCCAACTGCACGACTTCCTCTGGGAGGCTGGAAGTTCCACAGTCCAACGGTGTGAGGGATAAAGGTCCTCTGGAACTGAGAAGTTCGACAGCGAGGAACAGATTTACCGCATATTGATGCTGCTGTTCAGCGAATCTGGTTACTTCAGGCAGATAAATGGGATCAGGGATCACTTGTGAATGTGAAAGATCTCATTGGAAGTACAACTTATGGAAAAGTGACAAACGAGAGACCATATCCGTCGATGGTCCAAGTCATAACTGCGACTATTAGCAATTGGTTGCATCATGATTTGACCTAACACTTTCGGGTTGTGTATTCCTTTGTTTGAGTATAATATATATAATTCTAACATTGAAGTCTGAAACGTCGTCTCATTTATATCTAAAAAACCTAATGCAAATTCGGTTATCTCTGTACTCTGTTATCCTCGAAGAAACCTGGAGTTTTTAATATATTCCATCGTCTTTTATTCATGAAAATACTGAGTTTCTTTTTTCCGCTTCCCTGCTTATTGGTGAATAGTTAATTTTGTCAACTTTATTAACTAGTTTCTTCTGGATTAGCAGATTTTGACTTTCGATTTTATTTATCAGTCAGAAAAACTTGAATGTTGAAGATAGAAAACAACCTGTATAAATAAGAAGGGTGATTCCTTTCTTTCGGAATTTGATATGTCCCGTTATCTTTCACGTTACCCATTCGTCATTTTCTCTCCTACAAATCATGCAATGAATATAATCCCTGGCCTCTTTTCACACTGTGATCTGCTGCAAGATCCCTAGAGATTGAATGTTTTCTCTTTCGCTCATTTTATTTGACCTCATCTCTTTTCCTTTTAGTTTTCTGTAAAAGAAAACTATTGAGATGTCTATTTGTCTGTTCGTCCGCACTTTTTCTGACCTCCCTCGGATCTGCAAATTGGTATGTTGATCATCAACCCTCCAATCTTCAAACTTACCAAATTGCAGCCCTGTAGACTCAGTAGTTTTTTTTTTTTTTATTTAAGGTCAAAGTTAGTCACAATCGTGCGTCTGGCACCGCTAGAGTTGCCAGAAACACAGGACACCACCGGGCCGTGGCTGAGAGATTCATCATTATACGCTGAACAGAAAACTCGATTGCGCCGCATTTTTTACTTGTTCTGTACTGTTCTTTCTCTAAGTGTACTCTGCAAGGTCCCAAAGGAAACTGAACTATCGGCGTTAACCTGGGAAAGTCGGGTCGGTCATGACGTCATCAGGAAGGAAGGAAGGAAGGTAGAGTGTCGCTTGAAAAGGAAGTGCCTTTATCACTCACCGTCGTCTCGTCATGCACTGTTATTTCAGTTCAGCGTATAAAGCTCCCTTTGAAATCTCATGGCCGTGTACCCGGTACTCAGTTTCGTAACTCTATAATTAGGATGGTTGTATTGCTATGCGTAAAATACTGTGGTATCTCGAACTGTTTTGTAGGGAAAAGTAAACCAAAAGTTTGCAAAAGTAGAGGTCGAAAGTGACTCTGCACGTTCGCTGTACGCGATTATCACTTCCCGCGTACTCTTCGTAGTTTCTTTGCGCTTTTCAACTGTCTTCTGTTATGCAGATTATCTCCGCTGTAACTTTCAAGTCAAGTCTCAGAGTGTATATTACATTGAACTCTCACTCTCTTAGTGACTCTCTAGTTCAGAGTTAGTAGAACAAGACCTTTATAATACTGGAGTCAACGTGCTATTTAATGAGACCAGAGTAATACCTACGACGAGTTTACCACTACTAGAAGTTCATTGTTAAATCAAAGTGAAAATGATATCCCTTGAATAGTTATTGCCACTTCTGTATTGCTTCCAAAGTATATTAATAAATGATCTTAAATCACTAACCACGGGAAGAGAGTGGTCTCTGATACATGAAACGAGTTATCGCCTATACGAATCCGGGATCTTACCGGGAACATTTCTACCTTTTGTAAAGGTAGAATTGCCAAGGTTGCTGGCACCCACGTCTCATTTTCAGGTTCATTTTTCTGAGTTTTTTTTTCTTCTTTTTTTAAGAAGTGGCCCCTTTTCAGCTTTCTTTGTGTGCGTGTTTTTTTTTTTTTTTTTTTTGCATAAATATTCATAGATTTCTTACTAGCTTCATTTTTATTTGGTTTTTATTATTACTGTGAACAATTTCGAACTTCTGTGCCAGCCACTAGCTTTGAAAAATACTGTCATTTAACGTATTAGTTGCAGCTCAGTATGAGTGGAGATACGTATCTGTTGTAGCATATGAATATAACGTAAATCTCTCTACCTATACATTTTTATATATATTCATATATATTATATTATATATATATATATATATATATATATATATATAGATATATATATATATTACATACATATATACATATGTATAATATATATATATATATATATATACGTATATATAATTATATATTATTATTATTTAACATATTAATAATAATAATGTATAATGATACATATAATATGAGATATATATATATAGATATATATATATATATCTATATATATATATATATATATATATATATATATCTATATTAATATTATATATAATTATATAATATACCTACATATATATACATATATAAAGTATACATATACAGGGTGTTTCGAAATTAGAGCCCCCCTCTACATCATAAACTAAAATTGATATGGACGAAAACAAAAGTAATTCAGAACAGGTATTCATTTAAGTTTCTCTCTGAGTATTTAATATTTTGCATTCTTGAGGGGATGATTTCAGCAAATCGCAAAAAAGCTGAGACTTAAACTCCATTTCCCTGAGCACTTCGGTCACCTCTCTTCGCAAGTCGTCGAGGTTTGGTATACCATCATAGTTTACTGTGCGTGCTTCAACACGATCTTTTAAGATATTACCAATGTTTTCCCACCCATTAAGGTCAGGGGAGCTACCTGGAAATTCACTTGACGAGAAGAAATCGATACTACCACTTTTTCGAAGCAGCTCGTGTGTCTGAAGAGCCTTGAAACATTGTGCCTTATCATCCAAAAATGTGACTTCTTCAACAGATAACACATTTTCAGGATCTCTGAGGAAAGGAAGTACTCCACCAGTAAGCACAGTTTCTCTGTTTGATGATCCACATTAACCATTTGGCTGCGAAACAGAGAAAAATTCCCAAATATTCTGGAAATCTCACAACTTGGTGATAGCGCACGTCATCGCTGATATCATCCAACTTGGCAGCCCAAGTGATGTCATTTTCATGATTTGTCTTCCTGACTGTGTAAGTGAAGAATTCATCTGATGCGGCAACATGGAGAAAGTCAGCTTCATCCCAATCTTTAAGAAATGAACACAAAACCATGCACGGTCTTCTCTCTGTTGCTGAGTGATGTGCCCAGCATGAGCTGATAACATGAAATGGCTTGATACCAGATTTTTTCAATTCACGATATACAGCACTATAACTTCTTTCCCCTTTTTGTTTCTAGTTCAAGACTTTGTTGGTCTACCCACTGCCTCAGCTATAATGTCTTACGACTCCTGTGAAAGGACTTCAGGCCTTCTAAGATTCTCACTCTTTTCGTGATGACAGTCATATGGATTTTTGTTCCAGTTTCTTTTTACAAAGGATTCATCTCTTTTAATGTATTTAGCTATCCAGGAATATGAAATGAAGGATGCGCCAGCATCCCTGGCCTATCTGAAAGTTATATCCCGGATTCGGTCAATCCATCTGATTTCCTCCGAGTCGTTAGCCATGGCTGTATCTAACTCCGTCACTCACTGAAAATACAAGAAATATAAAATGAAAAATAGCTTAATAGAAACTTAAGATGATGTACTTGGAGATAAGCTATAGCAGAAAACTTCATAACTTTCCATTTGTTCTGTGGAGGGGGGCTCTAATTGCGAAATACCCGGTATATATATATATATATATATATATATATATATATATATATATATATATATATATATATATATATATATATATAGAGAGAGAGAGAGAGAGAGAGAGAGAGAGAGAGAGAGAGTGCCTCAGTGGCACGGTCGGTATGGTCTTTGCCTGCCACCTCGGTGGCGCGAGTTTGATTCTCGGGCATTCAATTGAGGGGTTAGAGATATGTATTTCTGGTGATAGAAGTTCACTCTCACGTGGTTTCGGAAGTCACGTAAAGCCGTTGGTCCCGTTGCTGAATAACCACTGGTTCCAGGCAACGTAAAAGCACCATACAACAACAACATATATATCTATATATGTGTGTGTATGTATCTTATAAAGAGATATCGATAGTTGTTTTGTTACAATTCTTCTTTCCACTTGTGTAGCTCTTATAAATAGATAAGAGATAGTTGTTTGTTAACATATTCTTCTTTCCACTTTGTAGCTCTTACTATAGGAAATGAAAGTGTTTGTTTCCAATACAAATTTACATTCCTTTTGAACTGAATCCAAAAGGCTCTGTCGCGGCGTGCATGGTGTGGTGAGCTTTGCCGATTCATTCGAATAGATTGAGATGTAAATACTTCTGGTAACTTATTTTACTCTAGTTGCATTTAAAGCTTATTTTTAAACTGGTTAAAATAATAGTAAGAACACCAGTAATGAAAGCATTATGATTGCTATTAGTACTCATGTAATGTCGTTATAACGCGTATGTTTTTTTTTTATTTTTTCTTGTAAATAGATAAAATTATATCAGATTTACAGGTCGATAAAATGGTTATTTTCATGTCATTCAATAAAAACCATTATCTTTCAAAGTACTATTTTTCATTCTACCCGGAGGACGAAACATCCCCCCCACATATAAAGGAGAAGTCTTGGGATTAGAATAACCTCTGACCGCGTAAGGAGGTTTGTGCTTAAGCCACGATACCTGTTACTTGGCAATCCCAGGTTCCACTGTGTGAAATGTGCATATGTAATATTATGCTAAATC
>NC_061107.1:30265535-30283035 GCF_015104395.2 Macrobrachium nipponense | reverse complement strand
GCTGCACCTTGTTGCTCACCGCTCCTATGAGTGACCTCTTCTGCGGTCATTCAGGACGGTGACCTCTTTTCTAATTAAACCATTCGCTCTCTCTCTCTCTCTCTCTCTCTCTCTCTCTCTCTCTCTCTCTATTTCACAACTCTTATAATATTCAATATTTTACATTGTAATACAGTTGAAGCTGGTCTTCCAGCTGAAAGGGTTAAAACCTGACACGCCCAGAATTATTTTTGAACACATTGTTTGAACTATATAATGACAATATCAACCAGTAGCCTTAATCTGGTAACTGTATCTTGAGAAAAGAGTATACTTAGATTTCGTTTCCTCAACATTGGTTTCTTAATAAGTAGCCTAAAGGTGAACCACGTACCGTTTATCATGTTTGTATAATAATCTAAACAATATATCCCAGATATATATACATCTATATATATTATAACGATATATATATTATATATATATATTATATATTATACTATATAGATGTATAATATATATATATATATATTATATGATATATATTATTTATGTATAAATAAACTATATACAATTGCTTAACCTTTTCCATCTTGCAACTACGTCCCTTATCAAGAGTAACCTGCTCTCTCTTTCGATGTCTCTAATGGCAGCCAGGTTCCTCTTCGATGTTCATATGATTTCTGTCTAAATACCAGTAGCTGCGGTCACGCTTGGTTAAGCGAACAGTCGTGCTATTTATTCTCCTTAACCAATCAGGATTTCCTTCCAGCAGGGAATTTCTTGCGAAACCCTGCGGTGTCTATGATCTTGAAGGAGCTTTGTATCCTCGGGGGGGAAGGCTGCAACTTTAAACCTCGGAAGTGCCTTGCAGTGACTCGGCAGATTCTAAATGGAAATCAAGACCGGGATTGACACAGCTGGAAAAGAAGTTTCGCAAATACCCGAGGCACTTCGACATTCCGGCACCACTGTTGGACTGAATTCGCCGTCGATAATTACGTGTGCCCTCGTTCGTTATTTTGATCCCAACCAACAATTATTATTTCTTTGGTCCTCAAAACTTGACAACAAATACGTAGTCATTCCAACTAGATATTTTCATGTAAAGATTCCATAGAATATTTTTATGTTGGCTTAGCTTGATTATATATTGTGAATAACATTCAAGCATTCCTAATGAACAATGCATGATGGTTGTTTAACATGCATAAATAATGAATAGGATCTCTCTTTTGTTGATTATTAACGGTGTTTGCAAACATTTTCTTGATTCTGTCCTACAGACCTATAGATGAGACGGAAAACATAAGTCTAAAACATTTTTTTCCGCTGTTAAAAGGGCAGTGAATGAATCCGCGTTTTGAAAAAATTCAAAGAAAATTCTATTTGAATTATATTATAATTTGTTGAGACTTTGTAAAGTGTTTGTTATTGATGAAGTGGTCTTGAAGAACAGGTTCTCGCTCTCTCAGCTGGGTCGATACATCAAATAGATCAAGAAACAGTGTGATATTGTGTGATACTGACCAAAGTCTGCGTAACTTGATTTGATCAGGAATTCGAGATTTCAGCAACACAGCCACCGTCTGTGATCTGAAATATTTTACTAGTTATTATCTCGGTTCCAGATGGTCTGGGAGATCTTCCATTACCTGAGGTTCATCCTTGTCAGAGGCTCATTCAGGAAATTCTTGGATCTTTTCACTAATAATTTGGACCATATTTGCTATGCGGTTCCCGTCAGTCATTTTGTTTTTGATACTTGACACTTCCACTTTTTTTTTTTTTTTTTTTTTTTTTTTTTTTTGTCAAGTAACTCAAAATTGCTGTTTTCTTTCGTAAAAACAAGTCTATACTGTCTAAACTGTAAGGCTGTTTTTATATTTAACTTCTGGGTACAACTCTTCTATTCTAATAGAGTTTATGTTCAATAATAAAAAGAAAATCCGGCACACGCTCTGTTTTCAGAGAATGACCAAGGTTTGAGAAGTTGATCAAAAGAACAAAAATCCTTCTGACTAAGTTTTTTGTATTTTCAAAGGCCCTTCATGGTCAGAGTGATTTGGATATCTCACAGGTGAGACATTTTCTCAGCTTTCGAGATTGCTTGATTCAGTGCGGTTTGCTTGCAGAGTCAAAGTGATAGGAATACTCTGGTAATTAACTTTCACCTTCAAAAGGTAATAATTATATGGGGAAACTTCCCTCTTTCGATACCTTGAACAAAATATATTTGTACGAATGCCATTAGGCTGTCAGTTTCGTTGCACCAATGGTTTCTGAAGTGTTATAGATATTAGATTTAGTTCTTCATTAATGATGTAATGTAGATCTGCTTTATAAAATCGTTTATGTACAAATGTGGAGGTAAAATGATACAATTCTTAAATATTCTGTTATTTGATAATGGTCGTATTTTGCAGGCAAAGAAAAATGACTCTTGCTGGCTCTCATTTTTTTGTAAGTATCAGAAATGCGATCTTGTAATCCGTCAGCATTGTAATGTCATATTAAATTAATTATTTATTGCGTTTTTCGATATATATATATTTTTTTCGCTTGCACTCCTGGAGACGTCCTCGAATTCACGGCATGGCTGACGAGCCATTCATTGGACCTTTCACTAAATATTGTTTATTAACTGTCAGTGAACGTTTTCGTTTTCAATGCGAAGCGATGAGGATTTTAATACATTGTATTTAAGCGTCTTTTGAGTTAAAGGACTCACAGAATGGTTTCCGTTTCTGCTTCTTATCTCTGGAGTGTTGTTGCGTTGAGTGGATGGTTTAATTTAATATCATTCTTTGTCTTGAAGAGAGGAGACATGTTGTCATGAGCTGGTCCTTTTTACTTTCAAGGGAACTAATAAAGTTTTGGAACTGGTGAAGACTGAAGTCCTTCCAGAAAGGGAAGACTTAACGATCTGAGGTTAGAATTATTAATCCAAGATATATACATCGCGGGTTCGATTCTCGGCCATTCCATTGAGGAGCGAGAGATGTGTATTTCTGGTGATAGAAGTTCACTCTCGACGTGGTTCGGAAGTCACGTAAAGCCGTTGGTCCCGTTGCTGAATAACCACCGGTTCCATGCAACGTAAAAGCACCATACAAACCAAGATATATACCTGTAGCAGATAACAATTGATTGTCTCCTTTGCAGCATAATTTATAATTCCTGAGGGGGGGATTTATTCTTTTAGATTAAATGAAAATATATCTGCTTTTCCTCTTTTTCATTTAAGGTAGCTGAAGAGAAACGTCAGCCTTTGAGATTCAGAGGAAAGATTAACTTGAAACAAGGAAACGATGGTTGCGAAACGAGTGACTGTTTTTAAAGAGTGAAGCAAGAGCCGTGGATAGGCCGACGATCTCGTTGAACCTGACCTTGATACGGTTTTTGTATCTTGTGTGAAAACGCCGATAAGAATCGCCTTTGTCATGGTAGTAGCCTGCGGATTTCAGTGCGGCCTCCTTTGTGTAGCCTAGTACGCATTGCTCATTTTCTTTTACTCCAGAAGGTCCTAAATTAACGAAAATTGACTGATATATGTGCACTGCCTATTAGCCTAAGAAAGTGACGCAGCAAGTCTCCCATCTTACCACTCCCAAATCATTCGGAATGCAAGCGCTGAAGTTTATAATTGTTAGTCAAATGCAATACAGTTCCTGAGGCAACAGGTCGTTTAATTACAAGGGTAGCATTGCGTACGCTAATACTTTCATTTTTATGAACGAGGACACGGCTGGCGCTTTCGGGACGCTTTGAAGTATCTCAACATTAGGACTAACAAATTAGAAAAGTGTATGACAAAATGAAAATGGAAGAATAAAAGTCTGTAAGCGAATAAAATTTTAATAGGTAAAATCTAAATTACCCACAACTGAATAGAAAACGAAATCATTTTATACAAATTGAAATATAGAGAATAACAGATGGGAATGTATAAAATTCAGTTAGACGAGAAAAGAGAATATATACAATTGTTTTCCAAGCAGTGAAAGTGGAAATCATGAGCAGATAAATCTACTCCAAGTTCATTTGCAAAGAGACGGACATTTACGAGAAGCATTCACATTATTTGCATGCCATCGGCTTCTACAGGAAGCAATACTACTCTTGCTTCCAGATGCGATTGGTTCTTTAGTTTATTTATATATTGGTGAATAGACCCAACATCTATTTATATATATATATCTATGTTTGTATAAATGTATATGCACACACACAGATATATATATATATATATATATATATATATATATATATATATATATATATATATATATACTTGCGTGTGTGGTTCACTAATTCATTTACACAACTAAACACAGGAAACCTAAATATAACCGATGACTACAATACCGGTATTATATCCTTTCATTAATAATGGAACCGGGCATTTGGTGCTTTTGTTTGTATGGTGCTTTTTACGTTGCATGGAACCAGTGGTTATTCAGCAACGGGACCAACGGCTTGACGTGACTTCCGAACCACGTCGAGAGCCATTTGGTGCGTTTAACCATCAGTAACTCATTTTGCGCACGTATCTATGACTAAGCCCAAGAGTTTGTCATTTAGGCGATTTCCCCAAGCAAGGCTCTGTACTCGGGACAAGGAGGTTGTTGTCTCGCTTCCTGTTTGGCTGGAATTTGAGGAAGAGGGGCCAGGGTTTGGGGGTGGGGGTGGGGTGTACTTCAGAATCAGCGCGGGGGACAGTTGCTGACGTGATATGTTTCCACAGTTCCTGTATCGAATGGCATTTCATTTTAACTTAAGTGATATTCTGGCTTGGGCTGATTTTATTTTTATAAGTCATTAATACTGTAGCAAAAACATGTAGTACTGCATGGCCTGCTTCGACCTTCTAAATCAAAATGCTGATGTTGACAGTTGTAACTCAACCCATAATAATGTTCAGTGGAACATCCAAAATTAGTGACAATGACAAAGTCCTGCATATGTTTTAAGCAAATGCTATGTACAGATAAATACAAATAGTCTGGACAATCTCATCTGTACAAACCAATATATTATTACCTCATGAGGGATTTTGTACATAAGGTAATATGATAGCTTTGAGTTGTAATACTCTATGATTAATAAATTAGAGTAACTGGCAAATACTAAGATGTGAAGACATTCGAAAAAAATCGGTCTAAAAAAAAAGATCATCATGTTGTCGGATGACTGTATTAGACGTTTGCATGAAAAAAAAAGTGGCTGCCAAACCAATGATATCCTAAACCATTCCCATTGACTTTGGCCACAGATGTGGTAGAAGGAGGCCCATCCATTCCTTTGAAGACGGAATTTGAGAATATCTGCGGAAAACGGAAATAGCGGATGGATTCAATGTCGCCTAAAAAATAAAAATCCTCTTTTAAAGTCTTTAGAGCCGAACGAAATCAAAATTTCCCATTTCCTAAAATGAGAATCATACCGATGAGGAAAGCTTCGAAAAATTCCTTCCGGTTTCCCCATAGCAATCAATCCTCAGAGACTGCGCTGTTGTTTTGCAACCCCTTTTAACGTTTTTTCGTTGGCGCCATCATTTCCCTCGCCAGTTGCGAAATAGAAGACAGAAACTGAAAAGCGTTTTATCTTTGTTGAAAGCGACGGTCTTGAATCCAATCCTGCGGCCACGCCTCTCTCGCAAGGATTTCCGACGGGAGGAAGAGCTCACGCTTATTGATGTGTATTTTCTGAAGCAAAAACAATGATTATTGTTATTAAAAGTTAAAACGGCTACTCATCCTGCTAATGGAGGTTTGGAAGCACGAGCTGTGTTGATAAAGGGTTGCAAGGGTGTTTTAATGTTTGGTTGAGAAGTGAGTTACATTTGTCTTTCCCTTTGATCATAAATTTATGTATATTTACTTATAATTACGACAGAAATATACGTACTTACACGACCAGTCAAAACAAATACAGGTACACACACACACACACACACACACACACACACACACCACACACACTATATAATATATTCATATATATATATATACATATACTATATATATATATATATATATATATACATATATATATATATATATATATATATATATTCACATACACACACACTATATATATATATATATATATATATATATATATATATATATATATTCACATACACACACACACACTATATATATATATATATATATATATATATATATATATATACACATACACACACACTATATATATCTATATATATTTATATATATATATATATATATATATATATATATATATATATATATATATATATATATTCACATACACACACACACACTATATATATATATATATTATATATATATATATATATATATATATGTTACCGTGGCTTTTATTATTACTTATCTATTGGTTGCTTTTCTGACCATCTATACTACATTATTGGAGATAGCGTCACGTAATTCGTCATGCCTAGGTAATCACAATATTATAGTTATTTTTGGAAGAATCGCTTAATCTCCAGTGCTTTTATTATTGTTTTATCTTGCTATCAAGATTGTTTGTACGTCTATTATTTAGAATTACGTATTCGTTAAATAATGGTTTTAATACTAGTGTTATATGAAGATGAATTAGATAATGATATATGGAGATTTATTAAATAGATTTAGCTTTAAAAATTTAGTGAGTTTATACAAAATATTAAGACAATATTTTGTATAAATATTGTTGTTTGAAATGATTCCTTCATTCATGTGCTTCAATTTGGGACGCTGACAGAGACGCTTAGTATGTTGTGGATATACTTAGTTGGGTCGTTGGTGACTGGCCTGGAATAATCTGGCCTTATGCCAGCACGGGCGCCTTGCCCAGAGGCCCCCGCGTTGGGGTAGTGCCGTTAGTGCAACTCATGCGGTGCACTGTGGGCAAAACTCAAGATGCCTTGCAGCGTCCCTTCATCCCCCAGATGCAACCCCTCTCATTTCTTTTACTGTGCCTTCGTTCATATTCTCTGTCTGCCATCTTACTTTCCATTCTCTCCTAACAATTGTTTCATAGTACTACTCCTTTCAAACCTTTTTTACTGTCAATTTCCGTTTCAGCGCTGAATGGCCTTATAGGTCCCAACGCTTGGCTTTTGGCCTAAACTCCATCATTGTAGATGATGCTTGTCCTAAGGGTTTCATAAGTGTGGAAAGAAGTTAGAGACAGCGTGGACCTTTCGTGCTTAACATACCAATGGATGTCTAGTTACAGCTGGTATTATGAGAGAGACAGAGGGGCGGGGAGAGGGTACTTGGCGGGGGGTGGGGGGTGGGGGGTGGGGGGGTGATACGCTTTGCACAGCAGCGAGTAGATTCAGGTGGACATAAATTAAGAGACTGAATGTTCTTCCGACGCCTCCTAAACAGTACGAGGTCACTGGGACTCTTGCAAAGTCATGCTGATGTTTCAAATCAAAGGTCGTACCTGTTTCTTTATTCCTCCGATCTTTCCTCCTTTCCTCTCGGTCTTTCTATTTTTTTGTTTTTTGTTTATCGTTCCTCTTCCTTTCAGTCTTTCTGTTTTACTTTCCCGTTCCCTATCTCTAAATACTTCCACACTTTAATAATTTGGTTCTCCTTTCTTTTTATATTTCTTACTTTTTCGTCCGTGCATTTACTTCCTTCCGCCTTTTACTTTTTTTTTTATATTTTCATTTTCTACATTCCCAATTTTTTTTACCTTTCTGTTTATGTTTCCCTTTCTTCTTTGTCATTTTCTGAGTCTTCCAATAGAAACAGATCACGGATATGATGATAAAATATTTCAGTTGTAAACATTTACTTGACAAGGATGTTTTATCAAGAGACATTTCGGAAGAAACTTTTCCTTCTCGTTGGCTTGCATGATTATCATGTTGCTTGTTATCTTTCATCCCCACATTTATGTTTACTGACGTCATTGTGCCTTCATCTTACCACTCCCACTATCGAAAGACACCTATTATTGAGATGGCTTTTTGTTTGTCCGTCCGCCCTCAGATCTTAAACATGACTGTGGCTAGAGGGCTGCAAATTGTTATGTTAATCATCCATCCTCCAATCATCGAAAATACGAAATTGCAGCCCTCTACCCTCGTTAGTTTTAAAAAAAAATTTAAAGGTTAAAGTTAGCCATGTTCGTACATCTACTACCGCTATATTTACCAGCAACTTTGTCCACCACCGGGCTGAGAGTTTCATACTGCATTATACGCTGTACAGCTTCGGCGCGTTCATTACTTGTTTTATAATGGTATTACTTATTGAGACCATAAGGACAATTTAAAACCTCGATAATAATATGCAAGAAAATGCCGGATTGGAAATACTTGTTTCGGAAAATGTATTGAAGCCGAAATTCAGACTGGTAATAAAAGAGTACTTTGAAAAATGGGTAAATGTGATTCAGTTGGTATTGCAATAGAGGGGTTTGCTCAGCTTTTTCGAAATCCGGCGAACTTGAACAGATATCGAGAAAAGGAATTGTTACCAGATTTGAAGTTAATTGATAATACAAAAATGTACGATCAAGGTTCTAAATTTGATCATAAAACTATTATTATAAATGAAAGGACTCTCCCCGAAAATAGGAAAAGATATACGAAAGTAGGGATAGCGTAACCTACACGTGATTTTATTTCTTGTCATAAAAATGAATTAAGAAATATTAAGAAATGGGGTTAAATACTGTACCATGATTCTTGAATTCCATATAAGACCAACGTTTGTTGAGCTTTTATTTTTACGAGTAGTACACTCGAAGGAGAGAATACTTATATATGATCTGGGACAGGTTCTAAGAATAATGTAGACCGTATAAATTAACTTAGTCACGCTCACCGAATGATAATAAATAGTAAATGGTTAAGTTAAAGTTAAAGTTCTCCTGGGCCTCTGCGAGGCTCACAGGGTAGGCGCTGATCTTCTTGATTCTTTGGCCGACAGACCAGTGCGGAGGACAGATCACAAATGGCCTTAGACACGTAAATCCCGAATCACAGTAAATGGAATGCCATTATATATAATTAACTTGACTCGTGCATTCATCTTCGGTCGTTGCAATATCGCAATACATCACGTCGCAAATTAGTGGTTCCTCGCTGTTATTCAGAATTTCTCCCTCTGCTCCACTCATTGAGTAATTCATGAATGCAAATGTAAACAGGTGACATAAAAATATGAGCGTTAATTGAGTATCTGAATTTGCCTGCTCTGTGATTCTGCTTTATCACGTTGCTTGATGTTTGTCCAGACGATGTTGATGATGACGTGATTGCTGCTGTATTGATGAGAATGACCGAAGAGGAGACGAATGATGAGTGAAAGGTGAAAAGCGTTGATGAGATTTCTTGCAGGTCTCGTGAACTTTGCAAATGTCATTTCTCCCTCGCAAATGTAGTTCCTTTACGAATAGTAAATTTGGTCGTCCGTCAGTGGTTTGGTACGAATATTTTCGAAGTCGAAATATATTAAGAATATTAAGCAGAAGCTGTACGTGAGTTTCGCGGGAAGAAATACATTGCCAAGCAGACGAGTGCGTCTGACACAATCTTGCTTCAACTTCGGCATTATACTCAGCGAAGTGACGAAGGTTATGCAGCAGGGGAAGAGATAATATAATACAGTAGGAAGAACAATAAAATGAGCAAAATCACTTATTAGTTACTTATTATAAAAGTTGTTATTGATCTGTCTACCTATCTATCGCTCTATCTCATTCCCTTTTTCAACTTATCCCTTCCTGGGAGGGGTGGAACCATAAGAGAATAGCTTAGACAGAGCGGTTCTCTCGCGATTATAAAGATGAGAAATTCTCCTCAGCAAAGCTGTGCATGTGGTAAGCGAGCAAGAATCTCCCGTTGAATAATCATCTGGTATTGCATTGCAGCGACGCAACCATCCTGACCTGGCACTGTGAATATTTGGTCATAAGCAGTGCATATTTTACCCTGATGTCTTTCTCGAGTGAAGTCAGTTTCCATTAGATTACGTGCGAATTTTAAGCTGGTTCCTGTGACGGCTTTTCATCGCCTGATTGGGATTTAGATCGGTACTTTTTCTATTCTTAAATCATTATTATCTCAATGTCATTAGTATTATCACCATTATTACGAGTGCTATCTTTTGTAACACTTCAGCATCTGTGTGGATATCGTCGATGAATCGTTTTATCATCTTATCTGATGTATATAGATAGTGTATGTTGTCTATTATTTTTTTTCCATATAAATGGCCTTGAGCTGAAATAAAATTCATTATTATTATTATTATTATTATTATTATTATTATTAATAGTAATTACTTTTTATGACTATTATCACTATTAGTATATCTCCAATCAAAACCCAACTTTCCATCTTTACAATGCGTCCTCAATTAGTCCTTCTCTGAAGAACGATTTCCAAGAGCATAAGTCACTTGTTACAAAAGCCAAGGTAACGGAGGAGATCTTCTTGTGATTGCTGCCAGTTTATTTGCATCTTTGTTTGTTCGTCCTTTAGTAGAGGCTCCACTTCCTGTTTGCCCAAACAAATGCAGCGAGAGACACGAAGTGTTTATATGTTCGACTCTCTCTCTCTCTCTCTCTCTCTCTCTTCTCTCTCTCTCTCTCTCTCACTTAAAAGGTAGTGGTGTGTGATTTATACTTTTGTTACCTGCATTGTTCATTATGCATTCGTTTAATGATCATCATTATCACTTGGGCTCTGTCTAATTCGTGGCATCTTGTTTTCATTGTCAGGCCGCATTACAAATTGTCATATATGGATAGATGGTCTCTTTGCAGTTCACATACTATGTACATATGAAGTTTTTACGTTCAAGTATTAGTAGTCTGCATCCAGGACATATGAGTTTTTCCATTATTAAAAATATTAAGAAAGAATAGTTTTCCTAACATTACAAACTCGACATACATAGAACAAATTATACCTTGGTACAAACTATCTATTGCAAGGTAGTACATGAGATTCCTATGAGACAAACTATATAATAGTGTTTATCCATAACAAAACATCGAGCTGTAGGATCACAAGAACATTATATTCTATGATGATATTGTAGGACTTTTGAGTACTTTTGTACATAATATAAATAATAACAAAAAGCAAGATCGGATCATTTAAGTGAACCCAAGCTTCCTGTTTCTGACACATTCCGATATTGACTTTCTTACGCGTCCTCCAGCGCTTTGAGCGACCTTCAGGGAAAGGCTATAGTCATCGGGTGAGGCTTTTTAGGGCTTTGGGGACGCTTCCAGCCGTTTCCTGACACTGCTACTGCTGCTTTTCCACTGCCACTACTACTACTACTGATGTTGTCACTGTTTTCTCTGCTCCAGTCTCCGATTTCTGGCGTTGCCTCTTTTTCATCTGTTACTTGCGTTGTCTGCTGACACTACTGCTTATCCTGCTGTTCTTGCTGCTCTTGCAACTGCTACTAATACATCTCCTGCTTAGATTTGATTGTTACTGATCATGTTGCTCCTTTTGCTGATTCTTCTACTATTGCTGCTGCTTTTTATACTGCTGGACTACGGTTTTCCCTGCTGCTGACGTTCTGGTGCTGCTGAATCTGGCTTAACTACGACTACTACTGCTTATTGTGTCTGCTTCTGACGTCACATGATTGTTGATTCTGCTGCAACTATTTGTGCTGTTTGCTGTTTATGGGGCTGGTGTTGGGTTTGGTGTAGGATTCATGATGCTTCTACTCTTTCTGACTTTATTGATGCTGTATCTAATGCTACTTCTTATGATACCGCTTTACATTGATTACAGTTTCTATATAGTTTTTTTTTCTTTGTGTGTGTGAAAGAAAACTAATGAGAAGGCTTTGTCTGTCCGCCCGCACTTTTCCTGTCCGCCCTCGTATCTTAAAAACTACTGAGGCTAGAGGGCTGCAAATTAGCACGTTGATCATCCACCCTCCAATAATGAAACATACCAAATTGCAGGCCTCTTGTCTCAGTATCTTTTTTTTTTATATTTTACTCAAGGTTAATGGTTGCCATGATCATGCGTCTGGCAACGAAATAGGGCAGTTCACCACCGGGCCAAGGCTCGTACAATGTATACGTTGTACAGAAATCTCGATTATGCCGAAGAAACTTCGGCGCCTTATTTTAACTTGTTTTCTATTGAGTCCTGTTCGACTGGTGCTGTTGCTGCTGGTTTTTTTAAATGTTACAGCATAAAACATTTTTGGTTGTGTATACTTAAATTATTAATAAAAAAAAATAGCAACAATGAACTATTTATACCCTTGAACGGTTGTCATCGAAGGCAAAATAATGCAGTAAGCATTATTATTGATATTATTACTCAACAGCATTTTATTTAAATGTTTGTTGCTTTCAACATAAAGTCATGAGTTGGAGGCTCTGAAAAACTATCGTCCTCAGTATCCCTGAGACGTTTATGGAGAGGCCACGGACGGGCACTCGTTAGTTTTTGTCTCGTGCTATTTCTGCCGTTGAGTTATGTAGTATATATTCAGTTGTTTAGCCTTATCTTACTGCTGTTTGTCCCTGTTCTCTAATGTCATTGTAATCTCTTTGGTGCTTCTATTTTCCTATTCCACATTGTTCGTTGGAATCCTATTTTGGTGTTCAGTTGCCTTTTAAGCGTGGTTCATTAACATCAATAAATATGATAATAATTATAAGAATGATAATGTTAACTTTTTCATAGTCACAAACATTAACATTTGTTAATAGACTGCATGTATGTGTATGTATGTATGTGTAATATATATATATATATATATATATATATATATATATATATATATATACACATATCATATATATATATATTGTGTGTGTGTGTTTGTGCATGGTACCCGTGGTGTACAGTTGTGATGCGCTCTGCTTCACCGGCGAGAAGTTTCAAGTTCGATCCCTGCTGGGGGAAGATGATTTTGCCACGTTCCTGAATATTCATTATACTTTTGTGAGTATAAATAGTGATTTAAGTCCCTGGCCTTTAGCCGACTAGCAACACCATCCCAAATGCTCTTTAAAAATGGAAAGCGCTTCCGGGTCTCAGCAAGTCTTTAGGGATGCAGTTGCGACCCCGTTCACTTGGCTTGCTCCCAGCTTACGCTCGTAACCATACACAACTTGGTCAACTGGAAAGTGGCAGTGGCAGACACAGGGATCTAACCACGGATCTTGCAAATGTGAGTCCAAAGCGCTCCTAAGTGATGTGTCACAAGCCATTCCCGTAACTGAAATTGTTACTTTTCTCATCATCTGGTGGACAGAAGAACTAAACATATAAAGAGGATTCAATCTTCGGGTGTGGTTCTGGTCTTGAGATTCCTACTGCTTACATTACTGCTTAGGATTTGGAGCTTGACAAGACAGAAACTGCCTCCAATGACTTTACTCGCCTGCCACCTGAGGAATCAAGATAAACTTCATCTCATTTATTCTCTGTTACTACTAGAATTTACTTCTCTTCTAGAGCTTGGATTCTTTTTATATTGGTCTACACCTCTCTTTATTTATTGTAAGCGTAGTGTACTTTCCTTTTTATTATTACGCGATTTTAGCGCTTATTGATTTCTTAGTGCTATCATACTCATACTTTTTTTTTCCACGTTTGTGCAATCTGTTGTGCTGAAGTTTGCCATTCAAAAAATCGCATCTTTGACTTCTTCATGCAACATGAAATGCATTAAGCATTCATTTATACTTTTATTCCTCCGCGTAACCACGATAGTCTATGGGAAATGAAGGCTGCCTTCAGGCTTGCCGTCCTCCAGCTCAAAGCCATAAGTATACATTATGGCTGGAGGCATCTAGGCCTAGGCCTCAGGTAGTATGTAACGGTCAGGACTTGCCGTCACGACCTTCTTTTTTATTGATGCTATTTTGGACGGTATGGTTACATTATTATTAATGCAGTGAGGACTGGCTGGATTTAATATGTGTTGTCCAAAATTAAAATTTTTCAAGCTCCCATAAATGCACACACAAATAGATACATATTAACATATATACATTACATATGTATAAAATAATATACATACTTAAAGAACTCCTAAATTTTCCATTTTCAGAATTTTTGGATGAATTCAACTGTACAAAGTATCTAACGATTTCTAGAAACCAAAAGTTGGAGGTTCATTGTTTTGTCCGACATGTAATCTTTCATATATATTATATATATATATATATATATATATATATATATATATATATATATATATATATGTAGTACAACTATATACTTATATAGTAATATGAATTTGTGTGTATCTATGTATATATGCATATATAGGCAATTCTGCGTGCTTGGGTTAGTTTTAGTAAATGTATATGAAATTTCGAGAAGTATCGTTGAAAATGAACATCAACATCAGTAGTATTTCAATTTTAACTTGGCACTGTGAGTATCTTGATGTTGATTATGCCTGAGTTAGTATTACCCAAGCTTAAAATTTGCTATAATGAGATATTGCAATAACTTTATGATGTTGAATCGTAATAAAACAACACTATGTAAAAAATTAAAAAAAATGTTGTATGATGGATTATGTTTCAAACGAAAATATTTTTTTTATTATATTTTCACTGTAATTCTGATTATCAATTTAGCAGAAGTGGTCATCTTATACTGATATCTGACTTTTTTTACTTTTTAGTTATTATTTGCCTTATAAAGCACGGCGTTGCTTGTGTAAAAATCCTGCCCAGCCTGGTTGAGTAGGGTATCTTTCTTTTGTCATATCAAAATGCAATTGCAATTTGACCAAAAGCATAAGTCAAACATTTACCATAAAACATTAATATATATATATATATATATATATTATATATATATATATATATATATGACTAGTAAAAAGGTTGTGTTACAACAGAATTCGATCGAATAAAAGGAGGGCTATAAAAACGCAAATTATAGTATTTTCTCTTTATATTTTGGCTTTTTTATGGGCTCCCTTTTTATTATTATTATTATTATTATTATATATATATATATATATATATATGACTAGTAAAAAAGGGTTGTGTTACAACAGAATTCGATCGAATAAATGGAGGGCTATAAAAAACGCCAATTATAGTATTTTCTCTTTATATTTTGGCTTTTTATGGGATGGCTCCTTTTATTATTATTATTATTATTATATATATATATATATATATATATATATATATATATATATATATATATATATATATATAGACTAGGTAAAAGTTGTTTTACAACAGAATTCGATCGAATAAATGGAGGGCTATAAAACGCCAAATTATAGATTTTCTCTTTATATTTTGGTTTTTTTTATAGGCTCCTTTTATTATTATATATATTATATATATATATATATATATATATATATATATAATTTATATATTTGTGTGTGTGTGTGCGCGCGTGTGTGTGTGTGTGTGCGCGTTCGGGTCCTTGATCCTGGTACGCATCAAGCGTCAGTCATGTGAGCATCGCAAACATGACGCAATCGAGGCTGATGAATTCGGTCGTCTGCCCCTGATATCACACGGTACGATTTCAGGTGATGCGTCATGAATGCTCTTTCATCATCAGTTCTTTCTTTATTTTTCTATTTTTTATTATTATATTTGTCCGATTGTCCACTTATTCGTTTAACCACTTATTAATAAATCACTTATTCTTTTATTTAAAAGGTGTTGAAGCTTCTTTTAATTTGAATTCTATTTACTTTTTGGAAACCAGATTTTAAGTCAGAGAAAAAAGTAATCTGAAATATTAGCCTTGAGTGATCGGCTCTCTCTCTCTCTCTCTCTCTCTCTCTCTCTCTCTCATAACATCAAGTGCAGCATGCTTAATGCATTTAGGTATCTGTCGTGAGATGTGAGAAGTGGATATAAATTTTTTTATAGGTATTTAAAAAAATCTGCAAATAACACAGTCGCAATCAATAAATGACAACTGCGTTGTATTTACTGGCTGACCACACAGAAACGTCCTGAGCCAAGGGAGGAAGTAGCTTACTGTATTCTTGAAACAGCCGCGCATGAATGTGTCCGCTATAGGTGGAATTTCCTGTAGAGGTCAGTGCCTCAATGGGACGTCACCAATTCTAGGAAGATTTCCCTTGGGACTGAGATACTTCAGTAAAATGCCACCACTGGGGAACAGCAACAAAGGGTCGGGGATTTGCCCATCGCCATCTTGAATTCAAGATGGCGGTGATTTGCCACGGTTTTTGTCCCTTGAGAATAATACCCTGTGAATGTCATGCTGTTTTTGGAAAGAGTAATCGTTGTTTTCCTTCTTCCTCGTAGGAAATCTTTCCTTATCAGGTCTCAACTCACCTCCTTAGTCATCATTATTTCCCTGCAATGTTCGTAGAGTATTTTTGTACCGATACACGTCAGAGAATGACTTCCTAGACTCGAAGGGCGAAAGAATCTTGAATCAGACGGATCTTCATTGTTAGGAAAGGCTATGCAAATTGCTCCATTGTTGTTCTTTGTGACGCTCATCGAGTAATCATTAACTCATATATCTACAGACACAAGCACTGAGATATACACAATGACCTAACTGCCTTTCTTTAACTATACAAAAGGACAATGCCTTTCAAAGGTAATCGACAGACCTTCTGTCGTTCATTGAAATGATGATGGCCTCTTATGATCACGTGCGGGGTCTCTTCGGCGTTGAATGAATGCATTTTTCCACTGTCGATAGGAAAGAAAAATCTTATTTTGTTTAAAACTTGTGATGAGGAACAGTGTAATAAGTTTATAGTATGATATATTTTTAGCTTTTGGAATACAGAAAATCTTGTGTTGTAGGTACGGCCAGACATTTTTATTACATTTGCTTATCATAAAATTGAAATATTTGATATAATATTTTGCACTTTGCAGGAATTTTTTCATTTAGGAAAATGTTCACTATTATTATTATTATTATTATTATTATTATTATTATTATTATTATTATTATTAAACGTGATGGCTACCTCAGCAGCGTTACACTTGTAGAGATTCTTCTCTATTTTTCGGATAGATGTCTGGCCGCTCCAGACGAAAGCTCTCTATAAGAAAACTAGAGAGGAAAGAGAGAGAGAGAGAGACCGTGAATGACTTGGACGACTATGATATCATAGTTTATCTGTATAAGCTGAAATATATACATCGATCTTGACCCTGTATTTGATAATAACCTCCATAGGCGCTCTACTAGCCTGTTTAAGTAGTACGGAAAAAGCCGCTATCCGAAAAATAGAGAAGAATCTCTACAAGTGTAACGCTGCTGAGGTAGCCATCACGTTTAATAAAGTATGCTTGAGAGAGGGTCTGCTTCCAAAGTATATTATTATTATTATTATTATTAAATTATTATTATTATTATTATTATTATTATTATTATTATTATTATTATTATTATCGATTTTGTCTCCTAAGCAAACATTTAGTCCGCTCATATTTTACCAGCATATTACCCTGGATTTCCAACGCTTTTTGGACTTGAGATAAATATTAGCAATATAAAAAAAGGACAACATACAAACAT
>NC_061107.1:30213035-30260535 GCF_015104395.2 Macrobrachium nipponense | reverse complement strand
TCATTTAGCTTCAAATGACAATCGGTTACTCACTGTGATCCAGATGCGTCACGTAGATGACTCGCGTCCGTCCAATTCAAGGTCGGGGTCATCTTCGAGGTCAACCGAGTTAGCTAGCTGTCTGTGAGGGCAATCGTTGACGTAAGTCGGATGTTTGAGATAATTTTCTCTGTTGCATCACGCGCTCCATATCACATCTTCCATTGGAATCTTATTCTTCATGGGAAACCCTACTTCCGGTCCACTTTTGGGCAAAATAGGGCACCGAACGGAAGTCTCACGCAACACTTATTTGATGACAACCTTTGAAAATGAGATGAAGCTGCGTTTGTCCGAGAAGTAACGAGACTTTCATGATTTTATATATGAAAGAATTAAATTAGACTGAAAGGAAAGGAAAGCATCTTCATTCAATCTGATCACAGTCATATTCCCCTGAATTCAAGGGAAGGTTTAGTTAGGGCTTCCAGTGGAGAAGGGATTCGCATTTTCTTTACTGATTTTCACCTTGTTTCCGTGTCAAACTTGAGTCAGATATTGAATGATTGCTTGTCTGTTTTAAAAAATAAGTAAAAAATAATGACAATCGATGGCAGAAATACATTAGAGTTGCATAATACTATATATAAAGATATATTACTTGTTAGAGTTACCCTTAAATGGTCGAAGAGGGAAATTAAATGAATAAAATCACCAGAATAAGAAAGCTAAATCAAGTTATATAATAAAGATGATATATGACGCAGGTCGACGGAGTCTATGTATCGTAGATTGGAATTTCACTAAATAGAAAATAGTAAAATAAATATCAGAGGAATCGCGCGAACCTCGTCAATCAGATTCCTTGACTGCATCTTATCCCTTCAGAATGCAATAGGTTATGTGACTGATTTGCAGCATTATAATAGCCAGTTAACCAAGTTGTGATCCGAACTCCAGCTTACTCGGGGCGCTCGTTAAAATATACGGTCAAGTAGAACAGTTTAGCGTTCACCAACGAACAAAAATGGCAATAGAGTACCCAAACATTTTTCCAGTCATAATTATTTATTTTTTACATTTTTCACTCTAAGAAAAAGCATAAGTAATTACTAATCTTAAAATTCCTATTACTTCTTTAAGTAAACGCGAAACGACTTTTTCTGAACTTTTTAGGCTTTCCTACCCTACCCCCCTTTTAACAAGAATAACAACAACAGCAAATTAGTTTATAGGCTTACTCCCCGAGTAAGCGCAAATATGTAGCGCGCGTTCCTATAATTAAGTAGTTAAGTAGACGCAGGAAACAATAAAAAAATTATGAAAGAATAACTGAAAACCGTTGTATTTACAGAGCAGTGATCTAATAAACTGGGCTATTTTGCCCCCTCGCGCTCCAGGTCAGAAATATGTCTCCTGTTCAGAATTCCTTCGGGTGAATTTCAAATGATTCTTTCATTGTCATTTTCTGATCTATAAAAGGTTTCTTTAACTGAATCAAATTCATTCTTTGACATCATTACCTGATAAGTTATTCTCGAGGAAAAGTGAGTTCGATATATCCGGGTCACTTGTGACTTAAAGTAATATATATATATATATATATATATATATATATATATATATATATAATATATATATATATATAGTATTTTGAAGTTTACTTTTTTCTCTCTTCTTCTTAAATTAAACTTCCTTATGAACTTGATGTAAGAGTTGGATGTAACATTCTATTCAGATATCAAATATACACACCATTACAATATACACATACACACACACACACACACACACACACACATATATATATATATATATATATATTCTAAAAACATATAGTACTGTACATTCGTGTATGTTGATTGCATTTGCTGGCATTTACGGTACCTTATTGTTATGTATGTTTCATGCAATGAGAACTGTACGACACTGTTCATTTATAATCACTGGCGTTGACTGCACCTAGTTATTAATGCACTTTTGATGTTCATTCATGTAGATAACAGGAAAGTTTTGGTACTTGGTAACCAGGAAGAATTGGAAAAAGCCCACGTCTCTGGGTAAGGCTGACCTTGTTTGGGGCGACACAGGCGTGTGGGTGTTAAGACGTGGGCTTGGCGTCGGAGAATTTGCGGCTTGGAAAATAAATGATATAATGTTTTGCTACTGAACCCTTTTGTGGGGAAAATAAAAAAAAATACGAAATATGACAATCTGCATACTAAAAAGAATACAAATGGAGAGGAGGTAATGGTTTGGTGAGCTTAGGAATAACTGAAATAAATGAAGACAATGGTTTGCTCCTTGGCGAGATAACGTAAATCAGAAAAGACATCGGTTTCATTCTTCTGGGTAAAAGGATTAGATGAGGAGATGTAAGAAGTGAGACATAAATAGTGTGAATAATGGAGGTGAATCATTGGAAACGGGATTCATGGAAGCATAAATCATGTTTCTTTTGGGCGTTTCGACAAGTGTAGGTCAAATCCAAAAGGATAAAAGGGTGAAGGAGAAGAGAAGACCCCGATGTCCCTGTCAAAGATGTCTGTTTGAAGAATTGTGTCCTTCAGCAAAGTATGTGATAATAGGAAAAAAATAAAAAATGAAGGGCGTGGCGGGAGAGGCAGGTTCTATGGTTTGAGACCTTTAGATATTTTTTGCGCATTAAAAGAACAAAATTAAGTAGAATCTTACTTCTCTTATGAAATATTAAATGTCATCCCCAGAAGAGGAAAGAAATCCTTGGCGTCTTAAAAGAGGGTAAATCGACGAAGCAGTGAAGTTCCATTCATCAACAAAGAAGGCAATGGACGTTCTTTGGCATCTGTGCCTAATTCAGGGATGGAAGTAAAATTGATTATGAATAAGCGTCTTTTAGCGATTCTTCTAAAATAAAAATGATCGCCCAAAATGCTTCGAGGCAGACTTTCCTTCTCGAAGTCATTAAAAACAAAGAAGACAACTGAAATTATTTCGATTTCCTCGCTTCTGTGTTTGAATACACTAGAAATTCTTCAGTACCAGACTGAGTCTTCTGTTGCTCTGATCGTGAGTTAACTCTTAGATTTTATTTCAAACGGAAAATCTTAAACATTCAAAACACGTTCAGCTTTCAACCGAGTTTGAATATTAGTTTATGTTTGTCTGCTAAAGTCAGTGACAGAATTTGCTTAGGTTTGGTGGAATTATCGTCCATATGCAGGTGCCTGAGCCATCAAATGTTTGGAAGTATACGCCACCAATATAGTCCTCTGATCTCCCATAATGGCCTTTCATTCTCCGTCGACATGGACGTATATTTTGATAACAGTGATTTAGGACTCTGTCTTCATCAGACTGTTGTTACATTTACCATGCCAGTAAATATATGATGAGAACAAAAGTTGTTTTCAGTTTAATTTTGTATACCTTGTTGTCATCTTGGTAATATATTTATAAGACTTAAGATAATTATCGTCAGTATCATCATTATCATAGTTACCCATAAAACTGGTGTCACGGCTTTCGGATATATTTATTCGGCTCGTTTGCCCATATCTTCTTTTTATATCTTTTCAGATCAAGATTTTTTTGAAAGACGTTTTAAATTTAGTTCTTTTGTAGTATATACTGCAAGCACACCCACACGCAACATACTATATATATATATATATATATATATATATATATATATATATATATATATATATATATATATATATATATATCACATATCCACAGCTGAAAAATAAGAGGTCCTGACTGGTTTCGACTTTATTTCCAAGCCTCTTATTTTTCACCTGTAGATATGTGTTAATTGCGGTTATCAGAACTTGTGACTATTATATTATAATGATTATACCTGAAACTATTTCCACTATACAAACCAAAAAGAAAGATTGGTACCTCTTGTTACGTCTCGTAAAAGCGATCGCAACCAATTGATCGAACTGGAAAAAAATTGTCATTCACTGGAGAAAGAAGAAAAATTGTGATAAAGTTGGAAAAGAATAAAAATTATATGTGCCATTCATTGACCAACGACCTCCACCATTCCACAGGATCTTCTTATGCTTATATCATAAGGACAATAAAGTAATATAAATACTGTATTTATATATATATATATATATATATATATATATATATATATATATATATATATATATATATATATATAATAATAAATAAATATATATATATATATATATTATATATATATATTATACATATAAATATATATATATATATATATATATATATATATATATATATATATATATATATATATTATATATACACACAGTCGCATAGATATGTGTGAGTGTGTAGTTTATTCCCTAAATAAATCATAAATACCATCACATGTTTATGTCTGCATTTTAAAGCTTATGCTGAGGCATTATTTGTTGTCCTTATGATATATAAGCGTAAAATGATTCTCCCAAATGGTGGAGGTCGTTGGGTTTAGAAAAAAATGGCTTATATCATTTTCATTCTTGTTCAACTTATCTCCTTTTATTTTTTTTCTCTCCAGTGAAAGAATTTTTTTTTTTCCCAGTCCGTTAAAATTGTTGCGATTACTTTTCTTCAGATGTGATAAGAGGTACCGATAATAATTCTTTTTGGTTTGTGTCATGAAAAAAAGTTTCAAGAATAATCATCATCATTAAAAAGTCGTAAGTTCTGTTAACCGCCAAGCTGTCGAAAACGGATCAAGAAAAAGGATTGAAATGTATCAAGATGGCCGAGGATAGTTGTGACTGTGCAACTAAGCCTGTTAAAATGTAGACCAGAACCTCATTTTGATTTAACAATAACGATAATTTACGAAATCGCTGCGACTGGGATATGGAATACCCACTTTATTCCTTTCAAGTCTCGCTGGATTTCGTTAGCACAATCTTACAGTTTTATTTTTTTATTTTTTATCTTTTTATTTTTTTATACCTCATTCTGGTCAAATGAATCAGCCACGGTTTCCTGATCTGATTCCAGTTTGATTTGTAGCCCCTAGTAAAAAGGATAGTTTGGATTTTTGACTGAGCTCAAATCTAGAGCTTTTTATTTTTGGATAACGGCGGCCATTTGGCGATACGTGCTACTGCCCAGAAAGTATCCGGAACATTACAATTTTCATTATGCTGAAACCTTAGATTCCTCAGTCCTAACGCTATTTCTACGAAGCAAAAGGGAATCCGCTTCTTTTGTCTTTGAGGGCATCGTCAGTTCTCTTCCCGTTTTTCTCGATACATTTCATCCTCCATCTACGAAGAGGATGTGTGCCTATGGCTTTTTTTCTGGATCGAGTCGAGCGGCTTATTCTTGACTTAAATACATGCACATCACCCCTAAGCTCAATGTGGCATCTTTATCTTTCTTGTCTCCATGACTTCTCTAATATTGGGGTGTCCGTCTCAATACCCTGACGTACCCATGTTCAAATCCCATGACATTGCCTGTAGGTGATTTGAAACCTAAATTATAATCACTTCACTCAGCTGTGATTTTATATTGCAGATCATACTTCGCAATCATTCATTTATTTTAATACGAAGGCTTCAAAATAGTGGAGTATTGCCCTTAGGAAAGTACTAAAATCGTCTTTGAAAGATACAAGATTGTTTTTGTTTGTATGGTGATTTTACGTTGCATGGAACCAGTGGTTATTCAGCAACGGGACCAACGGCTTTACTTGTCTTCCGAACCACGTCGAGAGTGAACTTCTATCACCAGAAATACACATCTCTCACCCTTCAATGGAATGATCGAGAATCGAACTCGCGGCCACCGAGGTGGCAGGCTAAGATTAAGCCGACCACGGCACTGAGACGTCTATATACAAGATTGTGACAGTCACAGAGTAGGGATGTAGGAAGAAAAGTCTCAATCTTGGTCATTGAAGAAAAAAGCTGCGATCACTGAACTATTCGAGAGACTGCAAAAGGAAAAGGCGTCGGGACAAATATGATATTAAGAGGTTTGACTTCTGCCACTTTAATGCCAACTCAAGGTTTTTCTATAAGCCTTTTCTGTTTGACTCCGTCAACCATGTTCTCCTTGAGATGTCGTTCAGTGCACTCAAACTGAATTTAGTCCTTCTTATAGGTACAAGATTTTTTTTTACCATTCATAGAAAAATAAATTAGAATAAAATCAGTGGAGCTGTGTTTGTATATGCATTCTTTTGCAGTTCTCTATCTTTCTGTCTGTCTGTCTGTCTGTCTGTCTCTCTCTCTCTGAGCTACTATTTCATAAACTTTAAGTAATTTATACATGTATAGCTTTTGGTTGGATATGCAAGAAATTTGTGATGTACGAGCGTGAAAACATCTTTTTCATTAAGTTAAATAGCATTTGCTTCAATGTAAATAAAAGAATTCATGAATAAGTAAATAGGGGACATAAGATAGCCTTGAATAACTGTACTGTCTAAATATTCACTTTTTCTGTCTCAGCTTCGCCAAAGGAATGAGACAGACACGTGGCCTGCCGGTCTCAAATCAAGGTCATCGAACTAGAACCACAGCCAAGGAAATCGATTTCAGTCATACCTCTTATGACGACCTCCTTAAAGGCTGTAGTTAACTATAATGATAGATGCTGATCTGATTGTTACTGACGTGGATGCGTTTTCCCGTTCACAAGATCATCTCAAGTGCTTCGGAATGTGATGCGTGAAGACTTCTCTTGTTATTGATTACTTGTGGCATGCGACTGATGTTGTTGCTTGACAGTTGCTGTCTGCGTCAGCTGAGGTGACTGCGAGCAAGAGGGAAAGGGATAAACATCAACACAGAGCGGCTGTTCCGAATTTGATCATGCGCAGATAATGGTGACTTTTGCTACGGCGATAGAGCTGTGCCCACTACGATGCTGTCGGCTCCTGCTGCCCGAGCCACAAAAGTGCTTCATCATGACGCTTTGGGCAAAAGGTGGTGGGTCCTATTAGAGATGTTCGGCCGGTTTGAAATATCAAGTTTGCTTTTAAGGCCAACTCGGCCAAATTATTTATTCAGAGCGCTACTTCTAATCCTGCTTTTTTTTAGTCTTCTGTGAAAGAAAAGCATTGAGACGGCTATTTGTCTGTCCGTCTGCACTTCTCTGTACGCCCCAGATCTTCAAAACTACCGAGGCTAGAGGGCTGCAAAGTGATATGCTGATCATCCAGCCTCCAATCACCAAACATACCAATTGGAGCCCTCTAGCCTCAGTAGTTTTTATTTTATTTAAGGTTAAATTTAGTCATGATCATGACTGGCAACGCTGTAGGTGCCAAGAGCACAGGTCACCACCGGGCAGTGGCTGAAAGTTTCATGGGCCGCGGCTGAGCGCTTCATGGGCCGTAGTCTGATTATTTCATACAGCATTATACGCTGTACAGAAAACTATTACTTCGGCGCATGTTTTGCTTGTTTTTCATAGCACTCATCTATTAACATAAGGACCGGCAGCGTTTGAATCCTTTTTCAACTAGAAGGGAAACGTGTGAGTGAATCGTTATTCTATAAGAAAAAATTATGGTTCTTGATTAGTAGACTGCTAACTATGGCAGCACTTCATAAACTTCTGGACGGTTGTGCCAGAAGGAAAAATATACAAAGGTTGTCATCTGGTGAAAGAACAGCCTCATCACATTACCAAGGCTATTTCTCGATCACATGATCAATGTACTTGGATTAATATTAACGTCAATTTTAGCGGAACTTTGAAAACACTACTAATGAAAAAACGAAATGAGAAAATATGAGGATCTCGGAATAAATTAGGTAACTAAGTAGAATTAAGGGTAACTATGTCAAAAAACAGATAAGTAAAATATGACTTTGATTATAATATTCTCTAGGTCATATAGCTATTAAAATATGAAGTTGGAATTAAAAGATGCAACTTTCAGTTAAAGTTGACCTCTACACAGGATGTCCATGTTCAGCAAGGCTGCATACTCGGCCTCTAATTTCAAAAGCACGGGAGGTTTACAAGATACGTCTGTTGTGCATGTAAATCCTGGGAACATTCATAGAATTATTCTGATCTCACTTGGGAGAGGCGGGTACGGTCTGGTACAATAATAGTCACCTCATATGTGATAGATCGGTAGATAAATGTATACTGTGGGGAAACAATTCATATGAAAATAATGTCGACGATATACATTCTTAATCTTTAAGAGTCGTGACCAGAATATTAATACAGAATTTACTTCTTAAATCGAAGATAGTCATACGCTTGCTTTTCTATATATTCAGGTAAAAATTCTTGATAATAAATTTCACACGTCAGTCTTTAGAGTTCCTACTGTCACAGGTCTTATGTCTAAATTTCAATCAGCTACACCTTTGAAATATAAGATGAATTTAATATTTACGCTAGTTACCAGAGCATATAAAATTTCTTCTAGCTATTTGAATTTGCATGGAGAATTGGAATCTCTAAGGTCACTCTTAAAAACCAATGGTTATCCGTTGAATTACGTGAATACATATATTGGTAAACAACTTTCAAAGTTTTATGTGAACAAGCAACCCGAAACTACCGCTAACGTCTTTAAAGAAACCTGTTGTTTATTTACCTTTAACTTTTGCGGAAACTCTGAGTTACGATTTAAAACATGCAGTTCATTGTTATTTTGTCCATCGGTTACCCTCAGCTGGATATCAGAATATATTTCACTTTACAAAATAAATTAGGAAATTTCTTTTAAAAAGACCTTATACCAAGAAGCCTTCAGTCCAATATGATCTATAAATGGCAGTGTAGTGGATGTGATGCCACTTACGTTGGAAAAAATACCAGATCAACTTGGGTGAGTTGGTTTGAACACCTTGGTAGGTCATTTCGTACAGGCAATTATCTTTCAAGACCTAGTTACAGTGCAATAACACAGCGAGGAGACTAGTTACCATTTACATATTGATGATTTTTCTGTTTTAACCTCTGCTCAGTTTGCTACAGACCTCGACATTTTAGAAGTTCTTTATTCTGTCAAGGTAAAGCTTTCTTTGGCTAGAAATGTGGCTGTAATCTCACTTTGTGTTTTTAGTCTGCGTTTTGCTAGTTTGTATATTGACTTTGTGTATTTATTGTTCCTTTGTACCGTCCGTTTTTGTGAATGAAATATGTATTTTGCTTTATTTTATTTTATTTACTCAGTTGTTTTTATAAACCGTCGTTTAAAGTTTTTTTTATTTTTTTTATTAGCCATCTTTTAATGCATTCTTGTAATTTTTTTTGTCATTTTGCTATTTTATTGTGAATTTTATTACAAGAATTATGATGGCATTCATTTTAATTTGCAGGTTGATAACGAATGATAGTACTGCTCGAAACATGTCCCAAATAAGTTGTACAAAATGCTGTTCCAGGTTTTGGCCTTGGTGTCCTTACTGATATGTAATCCTTACCTCTATTCAGTGTCCCAGAGGGTCAAGAGATGCCTTTTTCGTCTTTGAAAGATGTTCGCCCTTTACGCCCATTTTGAGAACTCTGGACTTCAGTCGAAAATTCTTCAAGGGGGAATTTGATTTGCTGGGACGTAGATTATCTTTTAGCATTTAGTCTTGTATCTCTCTTAAAAATATCTATCTAAGTTTCTTGCAGCCAATGTTAAGCAGATGAAGTGAGGTAAGCTGAGTAGAATTGGCTCGAAGTAAAATAGACTTGTCTCTCAAATTAGGTCAGCCGTCTTGTTAGCCTAGATTTCTGGTTTTCAGCTTCCAAACTACCCGAAAAATTTTATGAAGCATGACTGATCGGTGAGATAAAATGGCGACTTCACCTCCTCCGTTTCTCCGGTTATGTACAATATAAGATCATTCTAAAATGCCATTATTAGAACCTCTCTTTTCCGTATATATACTGTATTTCACTTTCAGACTTTGACTGTCACTTGAAAAGCAAACTTGATTTATAATCATCTCCTAAATACGTCCTCCATGACAGGTCTCCTGTCAAGCAGCTGTTTTTCTTTTAAAGGTGTTCGTCTCAGGTAGAGATGTCTTGCTTATTTTTTTTCCTTATTTTGTTTTGTTTGGTGCAATAAACTCTTACAATTCTTTTCATTTCATGTGATAGTATCTGCTGAAGAAGTATTCGACTATATCATGATGACCTCTTGCGTAGATTTTTCTTATTGTCTCTTGAAATACTGTGATCTCTTGCTCTGAATTCTTCTCACCCAGCTCAGTCATCTCTTTGCATAACATTCTTTGCTTCTCACCCAATAATAATCTCTCTTCGATCTCTTCTTTAACGTAATCATTTTTGCCTTAGAATTCTAATCTCATGAAGCGACTTTTTTTAATGACTTGCATTACAGAACTGGCTTTTCGATTTGCTTTGATGATTAAGATCTGCTGACAGGTGGTGATGACTCTTGAAGTCTGATCCTCTGGCAGCTCTAGGATATATAGGTCTGTTATGTTTCTGGCTTTCTACTTAGAGCGAAGACGATAATCAAAGGCATTGTCTGTCTACTAACTTTTAGTCAGGGAAAGTATTTGGAGACATTTTCTTTCCTTCCTGGAAGAGTTCATGGTTGAATAAGTACTTTTTCAACCATGAAGAGGCTGTCTGTTTTTATATTCATTCCAGGTCCGTTGCAAAGTCATGGGTATGATCAGGAAGCTCTTGTGGTTTTGCTGAGAATTCTGGCGTTACTTCCAGGACATAAATAAATAAAACGAAATGCATGAAAATCACTTCCTTGAAATATCTGCATAAGAAATACAGAAATACATAGGAAGTTTAGTTCCTGTGTCTTAATGAAATAATGCTTTTCTGAATGCAAAACTAAGTCGGGCAAACACAGTTCTTGCTTATAATAAGACACAAAGAACTTTCATTTTATTTATTTATTTATTTTTAGCTAATGCCTCTGGAAAATGTTTGCTTTTTGTAGAGTTAATCAAATTGTCTCTTACTTGAAGTTCTATTTGAATTTACCTTTCTGTTGCATTGCTTCAATTGAATTCAAGCCATATTTTATATTATTTACCAATTTTATGAACGTTTATTTTTGTAGAAAAAAATTCGAAAAAGTGAATATATTCTATTTAGAATTTAATGAGCAAAGGTGTGTGAATTTTTTATTTCCCAGATTCTCAAAAGGATTTCTTTGCTCTGGGTAATGTAGATGAGAAGCCATTTTCTGTCTGGGTCTCAATAAAATAACAAGTAAAAAATTGAGCAGAAGTTTCTTCGGTGCATTCAAGTTTTCTGTACAGCGTATAACGCTGTAAGGTCAGCGGCCCGTGAAACTTTCAGCCACGGCCCGATGGTGGCCTGTCCTATATCGTTTCCAGACGCACGATCATGGCTAACTAATGAGGCCTGAGGGGCTGCAATTTGGTATGTTTGATGATTGGAGGGTGGATGATCAACATAACCATTTACAGCCCTTTAGCCTCGGCAATTTTTTTTTTAGACAAACAGTACGGACGGACAGACAAAGTCATCTCAATAGTTTTCTTTAAAAGAAAACTAAAAATCAATTGTGGCGCTGTAACTTCCATTCTCAGATGGGCTTCATAAAACAGTAGACTTTTTAAATAAGGGAACATGATCTCTGAATCTGTTCCTGGCATCTACTTCATTGAGTCATTTTCTTTTCATAGTTTCGTCTTCGATCATACGGCAAGGACGTTGAATAAATGAATCACGTACGGGGTTAGTGACGCCAGTGTACCTCATGCGGTGCGCTGTATGCATCACTTAGTGTTCTTTGCAGCGTCCCTTCGCCCCCTAGCTGCAACCCCTTTCATTCCTTTTACTGTACCTCCGTTCATATTCTCTTTCTTCCATCTTTCTTTCCACCCTCTCCTAACACAGTGCAACTGCGAAATTTCATTCCTGTTACACCTTTTTATTGCCAGTTTCTGTTTCAGTGATGAAAGACGCCTTTGGCCTAAATCCTATAATCTGTTCTTGCATTCCTGAATGAAGGGTAATCCTTTTCCTTGACGGAGTAGGACATTTAGCGGCCTCCGGATATACAGTGGTGGATTCCAGAACAAAGTGGTCGCTTATGCAGCTTTTTGTAGCAGTGTTCTTTTTCAGCTGTTAATCCTTGGAGTGACGGACACGCGTGAAATAATTAGATATTGCATTCTCTTCTAAAATTATGATAGCCTCTCATTCTTTTCATGGATGTCCTTGTTAGCTTGACGTAGTTATGTAGCACAGATCTGTGTTTTTCAACTCGATTAATAATAGACTGCGCCGCTGCTGTCTTTGGTTTACTGTCGATATATTTTTTATTTATTTATTTTTTGTTTCTTGTTTTTAAGAGAGACGCAGTGTTAAAACGGGTCGATAGACTGCTACAGAAAGTGGTAAGTCAACAACCACAAGAAAGCCCAACTATCTTGGTCTAGTCATAGCACTTATAAACCGGAAGAAAAAATATATTAAATTTTAAGAATAGTATAAGAATGAACTCCCTCCAACCTAGAAACTCACTCATAACTCTTGGATTTCATTTGTTATCATATGCAGAACTGAAAGCAGGTAGATTGCCACTTTTATTAGACAGCTGCTTCTTCTCTCGTGGCATCGTATTGCCATGCAGGCCACCACATCTCGCATTTACTCTGCGGCAATCTTTAAATCCTCGGCTTTTTCTTGACGTCTGCTTCCGTACTTCACCGTCTTGACGTACTTTAGAGAACTTTCACTTCAAAGTTATAGTCTTCTCCATATTCTAAGGAGTCGGTGTGAGTGTATGTGTGTGTCTGATTCTTTTTCTTGTTTCCATCCAACCCGAGCTACATACGGAGACCAGGATGCCCCACCTTATCAGTCTCTCCTATAAAAACGAGTGAAGTCATTCGAGCCAAATCTCAAGAAAACCTGGAAAATTAAACCAGTAACTATAGCATGTTCTTCTTGCTATGCGGCCGAGGGAATAATAGATCCACCTTTTCTTATATTTTTTCGGGCCTGCATCTTTTTTTTTTTTTTTTTTTTTTATAAAGGGATGTAAGGCACCTACAGACTACAGCATGACAAGGAAAAAAATTTATTAAGGAATAAAATGTTTGGCGAAGGATTAAAGGCGACACTTAAAAAAGCTTAAAAGTAACTTTTGTTTTTACATCGAGGCCGAAAGGAAGGGAAACCGGATTTCTTTATTAGCCCAAAGTCCAAAAAAGGAAATAGAAACGACAGAGGTCACAAAGAAATGGCGTATTATTTGTTGTTCAGTTATCTTCCCTCTTAACCATCTCATGTCTTGAATTTAATCTAAGTTTATCATTTTAATACTGTTCTCAGTCAAAATTTCATTGAAACAGTCGGTAAACAACCATTTATCATTTAAACTTTGCGTAGTATATTGCATAATAAATTAATTCTCATTCCATTGTCATCACTTCACTGCCAACTAATTCTCACTGAAGCATTGTATAAGCAATGATTTCTTAATCGATCAATGATTTTGTTTTTGTTTATTCGTTAGAGCCGGTTTTGTGGTACGTCTAATGTGGTGCTGCTGCATTTGAAGGTTTTATTAGAAAGATTCTCTGAGGTTCGTTCAGTCAAAGATGTGAAACTTTTTCAATATATCAGAAAACTCAAAGTGAGCACATTTGAATCAGTATACCATACATCAATTAAATCTAGATGATTAGCCCAGTAACCAGTGTATACGCGTAGTAGTTAAGTTTGTAAAGGAATCTTATTTCGTAATAACGACAAAATCAGACTCCTGATTTTATGTCCGTTAGTCAGTCAGGTAAGCTTTCCGGTTTGGACAGCGTGATATGCTGCCACCCTTTGAAAAAAAAAAAAAAATAGTCGTGTCCTATTTCCTCCTATCATATCTTAGGCGGATTCTGGTATGGCAATGACCTTGCAAACGAGCCCCATACCTTCCGCGTCCATTTAAACCCAAGGAAAATAGTTCTACGGTCTTGTAGAGTGTCGTAAAAAAGCATCGTCTCTTCAAGTGTGCATCACATCATTAGCGTTTTACGTCCTGTTTCCTGACCATTAGACCGTCCTTATCACTCATCATCCCGTCCCTGTATTTCTTTAATCAAGCTTTAAGGCTGATGGCTTTTGATCAACAGACCTATCTAATCCTGCGATGTGCACTTGTCAATCAAAGTCCACGACATGATGGTCTATTTATAAACAACTTCTTGGAGTATTTCAAAGGTAGCGGCTCCCCCCATTAACTAAGACTTTTTCACATATACAAAAAGACTACATAAAGTCGCATCATAGATTCAGGAGACCACCGCACTACGCATTATCCAATAACCAATGTTTCGAGTTACGAGTTACAAAAGGCTAACTTGCTTTTTGTATTCGATAAATTATCATGCATCATCATACTGGCTATCAGTGAACGGTAAATTTTCTGTCACAACACTCAAAGAAGGCTTGAATGTAAAGGTCTTCGTTTTTTTTTTTTTTTTTTTTTTTTAAGAAACTGTAGATTCCGTCGCAACACAGATGCCCAAAAGACAAGGAACTGGAGAGAACTCGATGTTCCGTATTTACGAGAGAGAGAGAGAGAGAGAGAGAGAGAGAGAGAGAGAGATAACAGGTCTGGGGACTATTTGCTGACTGTCCGAGAGACGAAGAGGGGGAAGGGGGGGGGGGGAGGTTCAAGTGTGACGCACTGAAAGTAAAAGGAAGGTACTGTGGTCAGGTGCCATGACTTAGCAGAAGCTAGATAGCTTCTGGGTGAAGCGATGCTGCCGTGGATGTAGCGGGTGTTTGCCTTCTGACATTCTTTCGTATCAATAAATATCTCGATTAATTACGTGTTCTCCAGAACCTAAGTGCTTCATCGAGGGACAATCCCAAATCCCCAGTGTCATTCACCCGTGAATGTCATCATATAGGCATAATAAAATGTATGTATAATATATATATATATATATATATATATATATATATATATATATATGTATGTATGTAATATATATTATATATTATAAATATATGTATATATATATCTATATCTATATATATATATATATATAATTATGTATATGTATATATATATACCATCTAATAAAAGGAGCCCATAAAAACGCCAAAATATAGAAAGAAAACACTATATTTCAGAGACTGCTGTCTCCCTCTTCAGGTAGGTGAATGAGAAAAGTTACGTTAGGATGGATCTCTTGTTGGTATAAATACCACCTTTTCTGTAACTTTTCTCATTCATCTATCATCTACCTGAAGAGGGAGACAGCAGTCTCTGAAATATAGAGTTTCCTCTCTATATTTGGGCGTTTTTATGGGCTCCTTTCATTATTATATCATATATATATTATATATATATATATATATATATATATATATATATATATATATATAAACATATATATATATATATATATATATATATATATATATATATATATATATATATATATCTTCACCCGTGAAGATATTCTTGCGTGAATGACACAGCAGATTTGGAATTTTCCATCGATGAAGCGTCTAGGTCTAGGAGAGGGCATAGTTAATCGATATACTTAGTGATACGAAAGAATTTCTGAAAGCCAGCACCCGCTACATCCATATCATATTGCAATATTCAAGTGGACTACGAACGTATGTTTCATAAAGCATAATCATGTGTTCAGCTTTTCTTGTTTTGAAGTGCCGTAACAACATTCCCATTTTTGCTTTGCATTTTGCCAATAGTATTGCTATTTGATCATTGCATAACATGTTCCTATTCAACATCACACCAAGGTCTTTAACTGCTTCCTTTGTGATTGCCTCGTTATTAGGTCCCCTATATGCATACAGCATTCCTTCTTTATCTCCATAATTTATTGATTCAAATTTATCAGAGTTAGATACCATCCTATTTACCTCTGCCCATTCATATATTTTGTTTAGGTCTCTTTGTAGCGAGTTCCTATCTTCAACAAGTAATTTCACTACCGAGTCCTTAACATTACTGTCTATGTCTGCATATTACCTTGGCTTCATCTGATTTCTCATAGTTTGCAATCACTACCTGTTTTCTGTTTTGTAATAATTCTTTTATCCATCTTCCTACTTTGTCCACAATATTGTTTTCTAATTTTCTTTGCTAATATATGGTCTACCTTGTCAAAAGTTTTGAAAAATCTAGGTAAACCACATCTGTTTCGTTTTCGTTTTATTTTTATATATGTTCTCACGGTGGACTAACAGTTGGGTTTGTGTACTTTTTCTGGGTACAAAACCCTGTTGTCCTATGATAAACAAATTATTTTTCATCAAATGTTTCATAATATTTATCTTCATTACCCTTTCATATACTTTCATAATATGTGATGTTAGACTCACAGGCCTATAATTACTTGCCTTTAGTCTTGATCCACTTTTGAAAGTAGGTGTAATATATGCTAATTTATGTTCATCATGAATCTTGCTTGTATCTACACTTTGTCTCAATAATATTACGAGCGGCTTTGTAATAGAATGAACTAATTTCTTTAACAAAATGGCAGGGATGCCATCTGGTCCGGCTGCTGATCCATTTTTATTTTCATTAATAGCCTGCACAATATCGGCTTCATTGATATCTATGTCCGATAAATATTCACCATTTTCATCTCTTATATCTGTATCATTATCTTCATTATCAATTCTAAGGGTAAATTCTCTCTTATGTCTTTCTGCTAATATGTTGCATATTTCCTTTTTTTCATTCGTTAATCGCTCTTCATTTCTTTTATTCATCGGTCTTTTCTTTTAAGTACTGTTTTACATTTTCTTTTGATTGTGTAATCTGTTGTTCTGCATTTTCTATCTTTCTTTTTAGTTCCATCACTTTCCATGGATTCTTTTCTTTTGCAAGACCTTTTTTCCACTTTCTGATTTTCTGGAACAAGATCCTTCTGTCTCTTGGTATGCATGACTGATGTTTACTTTTCTTCTTCAGTATATATTTATTCACTATTTTATCTATTTTATATGATATATCCGTATTTACCTGTATATTATCACTTACGAATATGTTTTCCCAGTCTTTGTTTAATTCTTTATTTATTTCTGACCATTTTATATTCTTACTATAGAAATTGTATTTTCCATATCCTTCCCACTTTTTCATCTCTTGCTTATCTCTGTTTTCACTTGCTTTGGAACGGAGTGTTAATTCTATGACATTATGGTCTGAAATGTTTGTATTATACACTATTATTTCTTTAACATAATTCACCTTTCTTGTTGGCAGGTGATTTATTTGCTGAACGTTGTATTCTAGTAGCATATCTAATAGCTTTTCATATTGCCTCTTATCTTCTGCACTACTATTACTCTATTTTTTATGTGTATAAATTCAACCACAAACTCCTATTCGTTCTTTCCAATCTACGAAAGGAAAGTTAGTCTCCTGATAGGAGTATAGTCCAGTCTTTGTGATTTCTACATATAGAATCCTTTTTTTATATTATTATGTCAAACCATTTAGTTTTAGGGGGTCTGTATATTACGATGTTCACTAATTTTTCAGATTCAAATTCTACCGTTATTAATTAACATTCTGTGTTACTATATTTCTCATATTTTTCCTTGATATATGTCTCTCATATATCGCAGCTTCCCCTTGATTCCTGTTTTTTCTGTCTGACCTATAAGTTTGGGACCTCTTTATCTGATCATCATTACCAGTCTCTTGGGAATACCAGGTTTCACTTATATTTAATTTTTTGTGCGTCATACGCTATGCGAACAGGGTGCAAAATCTATCATTTATCTCACTAGACATCTTGCCACGATAATTACCCTATTTGTCTACCAAGCTCTGAGTAAGCAGGGATACAGAGCACCTTCGTCTCTCCTAATCAGTCATGCAAAGGGCAAAGGTCAGTCCCACCCCGAACCCATCCCAGGGTTACCCAGCAAATATATATTACCGACCCGGAAGATATACATAGATATGGTTTTGGTCGGTGTGGTTTCAGGGTATCGAAAAAAAATATGATAAAAAACAGGGTTTTTTTTATATATCTTCGAGGAATTGGCTAACTATTACTAAAAGCATTAGTCATCAAGTTGTTGACTGCTAGATTTTACACCCAGTTTCATTTTCGTATTTATTTTGTATTTAAGGTGTTCTGGATGAATGGAGTGTTGATGGCTGTTTTATTTCTCTATAACCCTCTCTTAGAGGAAATTTCTTATTGATTATATGCACATATACAGTACACAACACACACACAAACATATATATATATATATATATATATATATATATATATATATATATATATATATGTATGATGTATGTATGTATGTATAGTGTGTATGTTTCCATACATACTAGTGGGTGTGTACGCACTTGAGCAAATATGTTTATAATGACCAACCAACAGGTTTGTTTAAGAAAGGATGACTAAGGAATTTAGCAGCAGTCACTACCATTTTCATCCTGTAAGTGATAAGGAATCTCTCAAACTACAAGATTCCATTTCATCAAGTATTCCAACCACTCGTTACTTATAATATGCAGGATTTAAATAACATTTGACAAGAAAAAACTACTCTTAATTTTTCAGTTGAATTAATTGCCATGTATCAAATAATTTTTTCTCCATTCTTGCCCAACCTTGAGAGAGAGAGAGAGAGAGAGAGAGAGAGATCTTATTACCAAGAAGGCTAAATACGTGAGGAGCTGTTATAAATTGATCTAAATCATTTATACAATTTTTGAAAGTTCAGTTGTTTTCTGTTGATTCTTGTCTTTACGCGAGATGTCTTCCGGTTTTGATTTATTATTTTGCCTTAAAGGCTTTCGAACTAGACATTCAGCTTTTAAATCTGTATGTAACCTCTTCCTTTGGTCAGTTTTTACGGGCTGCTCCAGGAGTAAGCCCAGTGTTGGCAAGAAAACAGCCAATTAGCAACAACAAACTGTTCCAGTTTAAAAAATTACCAGGTAGCTAAAGAAAGAGCTTGTTTTGTATAAACCTGTTCGTTTTATAACTTTCTTGGTATGCTATTTAGAATTGATATTAAGTCCGTACGCCTGGAAATAATCTTTTAGCCATCTCATTAAGTCATTAACGTAACGCCCCCGCCCCCAAAAATCCCGCCCCACAACACACAATTAGCGTCGAAGAGCAGATGATTCTTTACCCTCATCAGGAAAATAAACAAGTCGATGGTGCCTGAGAGAGGGAGAGGTGGGGTGGACCTTCCTCTTCACTGCTTGCATAACTGTATGTCCAGATTACCGCCACGCAGGAACACGCCTGCCATGAGAAGCCTTCCAGAAGAGGCGCTGTCAACGTCTGTCCCGATCCTTGGCGAGTCCACGCCCGGGGGCATAGGTAACCCGTAGGTGGATTTCCTTCGGGGGGAATTCCCTGATCGGCTGCTTGGCTCCGTACCCCTCGAACCTTGAGCTCGTGCTTCTGCAAGGCACGGCGACGCCTTTGTCTGTTATGCCCAGGGTCGGAGGAAGGGCGGAGGCTGTTGTGGTCTTTATTATGTTGTTGAATTTTGTCTTTGCTTTTGCTCAGCTCCTTTTAGTTGTCAGTCTAATTCTATTTTTATTCCTTTCTCTAATTCTCCATTACTTTTTTTATGTAATTTCAGGACAAACTAGTCGCAAAAACATAAAAAATCAACTTTAACTGTATGGAAATGAACTTGAGCCGAGACTTTACAATCTTTTCCTTATGAAGTAATATAAGAATTATGGAAACGATCATTTTTATAAGCACAATCTTATACTTAAAAGCGTTGACAAAGTTGACTACAGTATTTCAAAATGATGTGTTGTCTGAACGCGGAAGTGGAATGAGCATTTGACCGCCCCCAAACCAGACACACCCTCCAGTTGTTAACTCAGCTGCACAAGAGGCTTTGAGAAGCTGTGACCATCGTCAAGTAAAACCTTGTAAGGACGGCTACCTCGCTCGAAAGGTCATTGAAACTGTAGCACACTTAGACCTCTAGGCTATGCGGTACCTTAGGACTGGAAACCAAATGAAGAGCAGCTGGCGCAGCTTAGAGCTGGTCCACTTGCCCGGCTGACCAAAGCGAAAAGGAACAAAAAATCTTATATATATTCCAAGAGAAAGGGCAGCTCAAGTATTGCTATTTCCTATGACTCTCTCTCTCTCTCTCTCTCTCTCTCTCTCTCTCTCTCTCTCTCTCTCTCTCTCGTGGCTTTCGGTCCGATCTTAAATGAATAAGACAGAATTACTAAATGTTATTAGTAATGACGTTATTGTTTTTCCTGTAGAAGTTCCTGAATAATTGGGGAAAGGATAATCCTTTGACACATTCGTTTGCAGTTGTCTTCAAAATCACTGCTTTTTGTTGTTCGTGTTTTAATTTCCGTGTGTGTGTGTGTGTTTGAGCAGAACTTCTCAAAAAAGGTGAACAGATCTTGATCATACCTGCCAGAAATATTTATGAATATTCATTAGATGTTCTTGTCAGGATGATTAACTTACAGAGTTCATGCTTTGTTACCAAGGGCATCTTCTCCACCAACAGCAAGACGAGGAATAAATAGTTGGCATTTTAAATGTTTCATGGAAGGCTACATATTTCTTAAGATATTCGTAATGATGCTTTATATCGACAAATCCCTGATGATTAAACTGACCAAGTTGTTCATTGAACATCCAAGGCCAAGGTCTCAGGGTTTAAATCGGTTACCCATAGATAATTTGGCACCTACTAAAGTAGATTCACATCACCCGTGCACCTGATGTCTAGGCCAGTCCCTTACGACGCTCCTGATTGGCTGATGGTAAGCCAATCACAGGGCTGGAAACTCTCAGTCTCTCGAGAGATTTCACATAGGCAGGATGTATGTTCCACCTCTCCTAAGGAATATGTCTTTCAAAAGTATCCTTCAGGAGAGTTGGAACATACATCCCGCTTATGTTATCAACAGCCAATCAGGAGCGTCGTAATGGACTGGGTTAGACTTTAGGTGCATGCACGGGTGATGTGAATCTGTACCATGGTGGCTTTGCTTGTGTTGGCGGAGATCTATGCTCTGCTTCTCCGCTGAGAGCGCCTGATATTCTTGCTTTCGGATAAGAATAGATGGGACTACCAGGTGGGAGAAGGTTAGGTAGACCAAAATTGCGATGGATTGACTGTGTGAAGAGAGATATGAGGGAGTTGGGATTGAGCGAGGTGGATGCAATGGACCGAGGGAGATGGAGGAGTGTGTTGTTGAACCTTTACAGCGACCCTAAACAGGGACAAGCTTGTAGAGAAAGGAGAAGAAAAGAATGCTGTCAGAGAGAAAGGTCCTGGGAGGACGGATCATGTCCGGAAGAGAGAGAGAGAGAGCTATTAACTAGCGTTTAATTATTATAGCCGATGAATTCCTTAAGCCACCGAATACAAAAGATAAGGAATACGCCTAGACTACAGGTGAAAGAGTGGCTATTATTCCATAATTTAAGAGAATGCCTATTACGATGTACTCGGAACAGGAAATAACCTCAAATGTAGTCGGTGCGATAATTGCTGTTGATGGAATGGCAGTGAACAAGTGGGAGGTCGTCTGCTCGCTCATGCGTCGTCATGCTGGTTCAGTGCATCCAGGCTTTTCTCCTAGTTATAATAACAGTGGTAATGGAAATATACTAATCATCATAAATCAGCGACAGATTCTCTATGAATCCGACGAGATGCTAAGGTCTTTATCATTACACTGGTATATATAATGTATATTACTTTTATACAAGTATATGGTTATATCTTTCACAGTGGTCCAATTCAACCGTTGCATGTAAACCCTACGTACGAGTAGCACACAGACTCTCGCTCTCTCTCTCTCATTATATAAATATAATATATATATATATATATCTATATATATAGATATATATATATATATATATATATATATAATATATATATATATATATATATATATATATATATATCTATATATATACTATGATATCTATATCTATATACTATATATATATATATATGATATATGATATATATACATACTATATGATATATATGAATATATATATATATATATATATATATATATATATATATATATATATATATATATATACGTAACACTCCCGAACGTGAACTTCCCCCCAAACGTGTCCAATTCACGCTAGCCTGTTCTTACGTCATAATACGCCCAAACGTCTTTTTTTTTTTTCTTTTTTTTTTTAACCAACGCCCAAACGTGTCCGCCTCAGAATCTAGCAAGACGATAACTATTTATAATTCAATTTACTGCTCCTATAAATGCCCACACGTCTAGTAATTTACAACAATAAATGTGTTTTTTTTTTAATTCGATGCACTGCCCCTAAAAATGCTGGCGGGTACCGGCGTCTGGCTCAGACTTCTTTTAATTGGGCAACAGGAATCACAAAAAGGGTTTTATTGGGGTTCATGTTACTCTATTTTTTTTCTTTTGGAATGTACGTTTTTAATTTGTTTTCGTTGTTTTTCCTTTTTTTATCATGTCATTGTGGTCAATCATTTCGTCCATGATTCTTGAATACCCCTTGGTATTTCTGAAATATGCCGTCTAGCGCCGTAGGCTGTGCATAATGTGCCATCTGGCGCCGTAGGCTGCTGTGTCAAATGCGCAATCTAGCGCTGTAGGCTGTGTCATTAGGTTAGAGTTATTGCAGGGATAGTGTTAGAGTTTATTTCATTGTGATAAGCCTATTCGGACTTGCATGTTCGGACAGAAAGTTATTAACCTATTTTTCTGGTTTTGGTACATAATTTAGTAACGTACACATTCATATTTTTCCTACTATGATGGGCCAAGATTATACAACTGAATGAATGGAAACTCATCATTTCATTCAATTATCTATACAGTGATTCTCCTAATTTGATGTCTGTTGATTTCGAAACAATAATCTGTTACATTACCTTTAACGGTGTTAATGTTCCTATGCTAGAGCAGTCACCTGTCCTAAAAACCTGTCTCTCCATAATCCACTCGTAAACACAGCGGTTCCTCTGTCCATTGCAGGAGTCGTTCGTAATTCCACTAATTCCCCGTCCGTCGGTAGTCATTTACTCCTCTGGATAAACTGACTGCAAGTTGAAGTAGTTGATCACTCCTTGACTGAAGAAACCGTGTTTCGGGTGGTTACCATTGATTTCATATCAAAATATGAAAATCGACTGTCTGAAATTGGAACTCTATTGCACAATATTATACAGACGGAACTAAAAAATCTATTAACAACTTCAATGTGCACGATACACCCTCCCTTTACTTTGAATTGGACAGTGATTTTGAATAGCTAGATCTTAGTATTAAGTCAGTTTGGGCAATATTTCCTCATTTTTAAATTTTAAATTCCATGAGACAACAATCCAACTTTTATGAATCTGCTACCAGTGCCTTAAGCCATCGTTTAGTAGGTGTTATAGTTATTCAGAATGTTTTTCGTTTACTTGCAAAAAGAGTCGTTTTAGTTGAATACTGCAAGTAGGAGCTTTTCCAAATCTTTTTCTGTAAAGAGCAGCATAGTATGGAGATGTAGGCGTTCTCTACGTCTTGATAGGAATTCAATGGTAACCAGTCGCATCACGGTTTCTTCAGTCAAGGAATGATCAACCATTTCAACGTGCAGTCAGTTGATCCAGAGGAGTAAATGACTACCCGACGGACGGGGAATTAGTGAAATTTCGAGCGACTCCTGCAATGGACAGAGGAACCTCTGTGTTTACGAGTGGATTCTGGAGAAAGGGACAGGTTATGAGGACAGATCAACGCTCTAGCAGAGGAACCTTATACCCCGTTAAAGTTAATGTAACCGATTATTGTTTCCAAATCAACAGACATCAAATTAAGTGAAGCACTTTATAGATAATTAAATGAAATGATGAGTTTCCATTCATTCAGCTGTATAATCTTGGCCCATCACAGTAGGAAAAATATGAATGAGTACGTTACTAATTAATATATATACCAAGACCAAAAAAATAGGTTAATAACTTTCTGTCCAAACATGCTAGTCCGAATAAGTTTATAACTACGGCGCTAGATGACACATTTGACACAACCTACGGCGCTAATAATTTTCTGTCCGAATAATAATTTTTTGTCCGAATAAGCTAATCACTGTTAAATGATCTAGCCCTAAACCTGCAATAACTATATCCCAATGACACAGCCTACGGCGCTAGATTGCACATCGACACAGCAACCTACGGCGCTAGATGGCACGTTTAACATAGCCTATGGCGCTAGATGGCACATTTCAGAAATACCTAAGGGTACTCAAGAATCGTGAAGGAAATAATTGAACCACAATCACATGATAAAAAAGGGAAAACAACGTAAACAAATTAAAAACATACATTCCAAAAAAAAAAAGATAATAAATCATAATAATAACAAAATAGAATAACGTGAACCCCAATAAAACCCTTTTTGTGATTCCTGATACCCAATCAAAAGAAGTCTGAGCCAGACGCCAGTACCCGCCAGCATTTTTAGGGGCAGTGCATCGAATTAAATAACACATTTATTGTTGTAAATTACTAGACGTGTGGACATTTATAGGAGCAGTGTATTGAAGTAAAAAACGGGTATTGTCTTCCTAAATTCTGAGGCGGACACGTTTGGGCGTTGGTTATTAGAAACACTTTGGGCGCATTATTACGTAAAAACAGGCTAGCGTGAATTGGACACGTTTGGGCGTAAGGTGATGAGTGGACATGATTGGGAGAGGTCTGGCGTCAATCGGGCGTGTTTTGGGGGGAAGGACACGTTTGGGAGTGTTTTATATATTTATATATAATTAATATATAATTTTATATAATATTATATAAGATATATATATATATATATATAGAAAAAAATAAAAATGTAGGACTGCTTTATTCCTATATAATGCTCTCTCTCTCTCTCTCTCTCTCGTTTGTTGAAAACATATAAGTTGTTGAAGGACATGGGCATCATGACCAGAATAAAAAGAATAAAGAAATTCGAGACTTTACGAACACAGAATCGCGGAAACGATTTATGGCCTTTGACAGAGAAACCTGTGGAAAAATATGTTAAAGAATACAAGAAACAAAAATTATATTGCGATGTCAAAGCCACACTCGACTGAAAGTTCTATCACGGGAATTATTCCCTTCTCCCACTCTGAATGTTTTTATTCAATGTCTCTCACTCAACCGACAACTGTTTCTGTTCTATTCCGATCCCGTACTAACAAATTTGCATAATTACAATTCTTTTTGGATTACAGTGACTCAAGGTGAGTGACTTTGTTTCAATAATTGAAAACTTAATAAGGTATTGCGTTCATGCTTGGGCAAAGCACTGCTTCAGTTTGGACAAAGGAAATTACGGATGAAACTAAATACTTTCATGTTTTGGGCCATTAATATTTTGCTTCGAATATTTTGTTGATTCTTAGGGTAGGCATGACTAGTCTGAAAAGATGTGAGATGCTGGAAATCCCAAATTTGTAAAGAAAAATACTTCTGTTTACTTGAAGTTTGTCAAGGAATCTAGTAGATCCCTTGAATACTATCCCTTGAAGAGGGGGACTCGAATAGATTATTATTATTACTATTATCATTATTATTATCATTATTATTATTATTATTATTATTATTTAGTGGGGTTCCGGGTTGTATCCTGCCTCGTCAGGAGTCATTACTTCTCAATGTGTGCGCTTTTTCTAGGAGCACACTCTTCTGCATGAGTCCTGGAGCTACCTCGGCTTCTAGTTTTTCCAGGTACCTTTTCAGGCAACAATAACACTGAACGTCATGACAACAATAACAAAACCGATACAACTTGTGGTGATGAAGAAAATGCTTTGCCAGAGAAAGGAAATATTTGATTGACATAAAAATACAAGATACTCATGAGAAATCTCAACATACTAAAACAATCGCCTATCTACATTCTATTTTATTATTATTATTATTATTATTATTATTATTATTATTATTATGTTGCAGGTCCACAATATTATAGCATGTGAGTACATGGTCTTTAATGTATATTAAAAGCTTTTGAACCTTATACTGGGTTCATCTTCAGTCAAGTGCTTGACTGAAGATGAACCTAGTACAAGGTTCGAAAGTTTTTAACATCCATTAAAGACCACATACATGCTATATCATTGCGGACCTGCAACCATTGTCATAATTTTCGACACGGAAAACTGTGACCATTATTATTATTATTATTATTATTATTATTATTATTATTATTATTATTATTATTCTGTTAAAAAGAATGGCTGTGTTTAGCGAATTAATTTTACTTGACGATTTTCCTATTTTCCTTATCAATAGCTATTCTGGCGAGACGAACCCAGCTTGAATAAAACCAGCCATCCATGAGCCTTCCTGTACACCAGTAGGTACCAGTAGGTACCAGTCAATAAAACCAGCCATCCAGGAGCCTTCCAGTAGGTACCAGTCGACGAACCCTGCAAGAACACGGACTCTGATATACCCGCCACCAGAATCCCTGGTTATCAGAAATGAAACATCCCAGTTTCCTTTCTATTAAATACTAATATGAAAATTGCCCAGTTATTAAAGAATATTGCTGAGTCAGAAATGCTATTAATAAGAATAGAATAGTTATCATATAAAATCAATTCGCTAAGCGCAGCCAATCTCTTTAAAATAATAGTTTGAAGGAGGTTTGTCTTCCAAGACATTATTATTATATTATTATTATTATTATTATTATTATTATTATTATTATTATTATTTTCATATAAAAATACCATTAACTTATAAAGACTGCTTCCACAAAATAAAAGGTTCACAACGTGAAACATTAAAATAGAAGCAAAAACGAAATAAGAAATAAGTAAAGGAAAGTTATTCAACAACAAATGAAATATGATGACGTTACGTCAGTACAAGAAGTTCCATCATGCCTGCATGAAAAAAACTGCCTGATATTTCAGACCACTCTTGCTTCAAACGTGCAATCAGATGACTTGCTTGGTCCGTGCAAGCAAAGCAAACTGTTAATATGTATAAATCACTTCGTTTCCAAGCACGAGCTAGAGTTTTTTCCTTTTCGGGCCTGCGCGTGGGTGTTGAAAAGGTTGGTCATCCTGAGCATTGTAAGTAACAAACCTATGTTGGTATTTCTGCTGATAAGTTTGCCCGCTGGTAGTATTCTCCTCATAGATGGAAACGTACTGTAAGAATAAGTATATTGCATAAATTTGAAAATCGTATGGGCTCTCTCTCTCTTTCTCTCTCTCTTGCACACACCAAAGCGCAAAAAAATGTATTAATGAAAAGTTAGCAAGGCCACATACCCTAGAGCCATCGTGGTAAAGAATAAAAAAAGACGAGAAATTTGCAATCGGACAGAAACCATTACTCAGCAAATTCTTTGTTTCGCCATCTACGCTTTGCGCTTAACTGCTTGCTATTGTTTTCCATAATATGTACCTTAAACTCCGGTATAAATGTAAGGAAGGAAGCGAAGTTTGCTCAGATATGAAAACGCTTTCACTATGCTTCCATACAAATGTATTGTTCTCTCTCAGGCTTAGACATTTCTTTTTAAAATACCAAGCATATTCTTTGAATATTTATTAATATATATATGTATATATATATTAATAAATAGTATTGTATCTATATTATACTAAATAAAGATAAGAGACCATAACTATTTCATCAAGATATTTATATCAGATACTACCGATGATTCAAGGGAGTTACCAGCCAGATTAAATCTGAAAAGGGGAATCAAACAGATTCCCTAAAGCTTTCTATATAGAATTATTTGTTCCCATTCATAACAATGGAATGAGTTTTCATAATAATAATAATAATAACAACGAAAGAGAGAAGTTAACTCAGCGGGAAAATATTGTCCAAGCCATTTTCAACTTTGTTGTTACGACAAAAGACAACAAAGTTATATTTTGGTTGTGTAGTACAATGGAGGGAGTCTGCCATAACCGGTTTTTATTTGCATTTCTGCGGTTTTGACGAGAAAGTCAATAATCCTAAGGCCATAGGGTTGAAAGCTATCCTCGGTGTTCCTAAACTTTGAGCTGTGGTTTCTTTTCAGGGAATTCTCTCTCTCTCTCTCTCTCTCTCTCTCTCTCTCTCTCTCTCTCAACACACATACACACACACACACACACACACACACACACACACATATATAATATATATATATATATATATATATATATATATATATCTATATATATATATATATATATATATATATATAGATATATATATATATATATATATATCTATATATATATATCTATATATATATATATAGATATATATATCTATATATCTATATATATATATATATATATATATATATCCATATATATATAGATATATATATATATATATATATATATATATATCTCAATATTTATAATATATATAGTAAATATACTATATATATTCTATATAATATATATAGATATATATATATATATATATATATAGTATAATATATATATTATTATATATATATATATATATATATATATATATCTATATATGTATATATATTATATATTATATTTATATATATCTATATATAATATATATATTATATATATAATGCACGCGTGTGTACGTGTGGGTTTGTTACTGCACTAATCTGTACAAATATGTTAAATGTTTATTTCCAACAAGTATGGCACCTCACTTGTAAGAGAATACAAATAAAAAACCTGCTGGATTGCTTTGCAGCAAGAAAACGAAGCCGTGACTTGTCCTAAAAAGGGAAAATGCCCCGTAGGACCTTGTACTTGTTTTCCTAGTATTCTTTTTGTCTCTCTGTGGTCGTGAGAGGTGCTCATCTCTTCAAGCAACTGGAATCTCGTATTTCGTCACCTTAAGGGCTGCTGCCACCACGGTCGCGCTGTCAATCGGATTCTTAAGGTCCGACACAAGTAAACGGTCGCTGCCATTGGCTGCAACTGCATCCAACCAGTCAGTGGCAGCCATCTGGTTCATCGCGTGGTCCAGATAACCGGTTGTTTTCAAAGGGCTGGATGTAAGAGGCCTCGTTATGGGCTTTGATGGTAAAACTCTTAGTGATGTAATTTTACCCTTAGAGTGTATAGGTATTAACCCGGTATATAGCTTCCCACCTTTGTCAGCCCAGGGTAAACTCATGCCAAGTAGATAGCTGCACGAAGATATCGTTTATCGATATAATTTGTGGACCAAGCAGTATAGAAATGGGTGTATTTAATACATGATCCCCGAGGGGCTAGTACTAAACACGGCGTCCCAAGGAGCTTCCGCCATGTTTAGTACTAGCACCTCGGAGTAGGTGAAGTGTAGACAAAACCAAGCAAAGATAGATAACATTTAAATAGATAAAAGCAAATAAATAACAAACTCGTACTCAGTAGCCTTCCTGTTGAATGAGTGACGAAGACATGAACAACCAGCAGACGGAGAAATGACTAAAGAAACTGTCCCTCCCAAACCATCCACCCAGTCATGTGTTGTGCTAAAATGAGCAATCTAACTTTGCAATACAGGTCTCAGAAACGGTATCATAGCACGGGTTGCATTTGACTTGTTACGTAGAGTCACATCGACGATTGCGGGATGATTTAGTTAATTTTTAAAGTTTTCTGTCCGTTCCCAAGGAATGAGTTCGTGAATACTTATCCTTAATATGCTTGTAACGTAGGCATATGTCTGGCATGCATTATTTCTCTCAAACGCCAAACCTGTAAAGAAAATAAACGGATACGTACATTTCCCTTACAACGCAAATACGGATCAGTAAAACGGGGAATAAGCAGGAAATAGCAAGTCATTGTGAAAATAACTTTGTTTGGATAGTACCGTTATGAAAATTATATCTCGTCTCAATTTAATTACTGGTTTCCTTTAATTACGGACAAAAGTTATGATTTTCAAGCCTCATACAACTCGAAGAGGAAATGTCCCTCATCATAAACAATGTATCTCTCACTCTAATACTTTATGTATTCTGTTTTGAAGTGTAATATTTTATGCAATATTTTGTATGTATATGTATGTATATGTATATATATATATATATATATATATATATATATATATATATATATATATATATATATATATATATATATATATATATATATATATATATATATATATATATTATCATTTATAAAATGTTTATATGAATTGGTTATGTATATATATATATATATTTGGGTGTGCGTGTATATGTGTTACAGGCAGATAGCAAAACCAAGCATTTCGCAAACTGCCTGAAATTTCAGGCAGATAGTGAAATGTACTTAGCGACATTTGATCGCCACGGTGAAAGTTATTCACTCGCACTGTTTCGTCGTGCCTAGTACTTGTCCATAGGGGGTGGAATGTATTCCGCTGTGGTTAGTACTATTGTAGATTCACATCAACCGTGCATTTGATGTCTAGGCCAGTCCCGTACGACGCTCCTGATTGGCTGTTGATAAGCCAATTATGGGGCTGGAAACTCTGTCTCTCGAGAGAGTTCACATAGGCAGGATGTATGTTCCACATCTCTTGACGAGTAGTTTTAAAAGACGTATCCCTCAGGAGAGGTGGAAATCCTACCCATGTGAACTCTCGAAAAAGACTGAGCTGTTCCAGCCCTGTGATTGGCTCATCAACAGCCAATCAGGAGCGTCGTAAGGGATTGGCCTAGACATCAAATGCACGGTTGATGTGAATTTACTATAGCTTCTGGGTGGTCAAATGTATTTAGCCATCTTTAGTACTAGCCCCTGGGGGGCCAAATATAAAGGAGTTAATGAGATTACTGAAACTGTTTTTAATCGGCTAGCCTAGTCAGCCGGGGAGCAGTTTTTGCTAAAGCACATCGAAAGCCGGCTTTCCATTCATTCGAGACCTTAGTTTTGATTTCGTGACTTGTAAACTGGAAAACCCAGTTTACAAGTTGATGGGAAAAGCAACTGAGAACGGAGAGGCTCCTCTGTGACCTGTGGATATGATTTGGATATTTTACACCAGAACCTGACTAAAGACTTTTTCTCAAATAGATCACAAGCACGAGAGCCATTTGTAAGTTCAATAAAGGTTCTCTAATTAGCTTTAAGTTTCCTTCAGACACATCAAGAAAGTATCTGTCTATTTCATTTTGCAGTGAGGAAAGGCAATCCATCTGAACTACAGTAGAGGGGTCTTGCCTGTCAGCAAGTGGGCGGCCAGGCCCCTAACCCTATCAACCCGTGAGGAGAGCGGTACACTTACCCCAGGCTAAAAAAATCCCAGCCTTAGGGGATAAAAAGTATTTCAGTTTAGAAGTAGCCCCTGGAGGTCAAATTTATTTTGCCTTTTTTAGTACTAGCCCCTGGGGAGTCAAATATATTTTGCCGTATTAGTACTAGCACCAGGGGAGTCAAATGTATTTTGCCATGTTAGCACTAGCCCCTGGGGAGTCAAATGTATTTTGCAGTTAAGTACTAGCCCCTGGAGGATCAAATGTATTTTGTCGTGTTTAGTAGTAGCCCCTGGGAATCAAATGTATTTTCCCATGTTTAGTACTAGCCCCTGGGGAGTCAAATGTATTTTGCCATGGAAATACTATCCCCTGGGGAGTCAAATTTATTTTGCAGTGTTATTACTAACCCATGGGGTCAAATGCATTTTGCTATGTTTAGTACTAGCCCCTGGGGGATTAAATGTATTTCGCCACATTTAGTACTAGCCCACAAAATGCCTGGTTTTGTTATCTACCTGTAACATTATATATATATATATATATATATATCTATATATATATATATATATATATATATATATCTTTTAGCATCTATACTCTGTTTTTTTCCATCTGTCCATCCGCCTGAGGTGTTTTCGCATGGTAACACTGCGTCCTGGGTTTTAAATAGTTACGCTATGTGTAAGTTTTAGGTAAATAAAAGGATATCTGGGCGTACATTTGCAACTGAAAAGCGTTTTAATAATTTACTGTATCCGAATTACACCGTTAATATTCGAAATGGGATTTTATTTAAAGCCCGGGAAGCAGTGTTACCATGCCCAAACACCACAGGCGGATGGACAGATGGAGGAAAAACAGAGTATAGTCTGTATGCTAACTACTCCAGTGACACCTGCGCGGTCCGCTAATTTTTGTTGGACTTTTCATTAACGGTTGGTGGATTATCAAGGAAAGGCCGTTAACCGTGTGCTATCAAACTATATACTCTTGTCCATCTTTGAAGAATGTTGTAACGTCAGCATTTGAACCTCGAAGGTCAGCTGGTCAAAGGGTCTAACAAGTATAATTCAGGAGTTACCCTTGAAGTCTATACACGCTGCCAAGGTTCATGCGAAAACAACGCAGTTTTTCAGTGTAATGTTAATGAAAGATCATTTTCCCGTTGGGTTATATATTTAGGGTTTATTTTTATCTTTATTTGCTGAATGTTCTTTGATTTATATAAGTTGAAATATATATACACACACGCGCGCATGCTTATGTTTATATATATATTGTATATATTTATATATATAGAGAGAGATTTAAATATTTATTATATATATGTATATATAATACATATATTTTATATATATATATAACATATATATATATATATATATATATATATATATATATATATATATAGAAAGTAGAACGATGTTTTGGAAATCTCAATCTCGGTAGGAAAAAAAGAGCGTAGGTTAAGAGACACCACATTTTATTTGCGACGCGTTACGATGCTTCATAGCAACATTTACAAGCCTAAAAGAGACATTACAGTATTTTAATAGTAGTTAAAAGATTATGTAATTAATGGCTGACAAAGCTGTGTACACACACACACACACACACACACACACACACACACACACATATATATATATATATATACATAGATATATATATTATATATATATATATATATATGTATATGTGTGTGTGTGTGTGTGTGTGTGTGTGGTCTTTGTAGACTATGAGAAAGCTTTTGATTCTGTCAAAACTTCAGCAGTAATGAAAGCCCTTCAAAAGCAAGGAATAGATGAATCTTATGTTGAAGATATCACTTGAAGATATCTATATGGGTAGTACAACAATCCTAAAGATACACTGAGATATTGAGAATTTCCGATTGAAAGAAGTTAGACAGGGAGACCCCATCTCTCCTAAATTATTCACAGCTTACCTAGAAGACGTTTTCAAGAATTTAGTTGGGAAAATGTAGGAATTAACATTGATGGGTAATACCTTAACAACTTAAGATTTGCAGAAGACATAGAGAAAGCAGAAATGCAGGACTGACAATGAATATGAGTAAAACTATACTCTGTTTTTTTTTCCATCTGTCCATCTGCCTGTGGTGTTTTTGTATGGTAACACTGCGTCCCGAGCTTTAATTTGTTACGGTATGTGTAAGTTTTAGGTAAATAAAAGGATATCTGGGTGTACATTTGCAACTGAAAAGTGTTTTAATAATTTACTGTATGCGAAGTACACCGTTAATATTCGAAATAGTATATTATTATTATTGTTGTTGAATATAAGCTGAATGTAACTATCTAAAGCCCGGGACGCAGTGTTACCATACGGAAACACCACAGGCGGATGGACAGATGGAAAAAAACAGAGTATAAGATAATGTTCAGTGAAAATGCAGAGACAAAAAATAAGGGTTATGGACGAATCTCTACAGATTGTTAATGAATATACCTATTTAGGACTGACAGTACGTGTTTCCCCAGGAAATGAGACCGAAATTAAAAGAAGGATAAGCATGGGATGGAGAGCTTTCGGTAAACAAAATGAGATTATGAAAAGTAAAATGCCACTTTCTTTAAAAGGAGAAGTATTTAATTAAATGGTCCTATTAGTATTAACTTATACATCAGAAACTTGGAGCCTTACTAAAGCCTTAGAACATAAGCCAGTTACAACTCAAAGAGCTATGGAAAAAATAATGATGGTAATAACACTAGGAGACAGAAAACGAGAAACATGGATACGAGAGGAAACTAAAGTAGAGGATATTCTAACATCAAGTAAGAAGAAGAAATGGACATGGGCAGGACATGTAATGAGAATGTCAGATAACAGATGGACAAACAGAATAACAGAATGGGTCCCTAGAGATAGCAAACGAAGCAGTGGAAGGAAGAGAAGACGATGGATTGACGAGCTAAGAAAATTTGTAGGTACAGAATGGCATGGAAAGACCGTAAACAGAAGGGAGTGGAAGGACATTCCTAAGGCCTTTGTCTTGCAGTGGGCTAGCAACAGCTGATGATGATGAAGATATATATATATATATATTATATATATATATATATATATATATATATATATATATATATATGTGTGTGTGTGTGTGTGTGTGTGTGTGTGTGTATCACATTTACTTTCTTTGAGGAAGTTTACTCATTTGATTTCTATAAAGCAATAACCTTTTGTTCAGCCGTCCGAAACTCAGCTCCAATTATTTTTATTTATTGTTATTGAGAAAGTAACTGAAGATATGAAATTTTACACATAATGGATAATCTTATCTTTGAGGGATGCGATTCAGTACATTATTATTATTATTATTATTATTATTATATTACTTATTATTATTATTATTATTATTTATTATTATTATTATTAATATTAATATTATTAGTATTATTACAATAGAAAGTCCCTTTTGATAAATTCTTGTATATAAAACTCCTGCCTTAGATGTAGCAGTTCACGCAAGTATTTTAACGTGACATTTTCATCCATATGCAAACAAACAAATTTTACTTACCGTCAGTTTCACTAGTAATTACTCATAAGAAAATTTCGCCTATTTAAAATTCCTTCTCATTTTTATGAGTCTTATTTTTAATTTTAGTTGTTTAATTATGTAATGCCTTTCCAGGCATCTCAAATTTTCCAAATAAAGAACTAACCAGGACGGGTTGTTTCTGTCCGTCACCTTCTGCCATTCCTGGTGGAAGAAGGGAGGACGTACGATCATTTTTTTCTTTTGCTAATTATTTAAATACTTTTCGTCTCGTTTTCCGTCTTTTATCTTCCATCGACCTTCATCGGTAATATGTGTCATTATCACTGCAACTGGTAGTCCCTGTTATTTGGTGTTCCAGTAGTTTATTATTACTGTTTATATTGTTTTATTAATAGTAATAAGAGCGGTAGTATTAGGTAATTCATTTTTGTAATGTAGAAGTATTATTATTATTATTATTATTATTATTAATTATTATTATTATTATTATTATTATTAATGTCTTGTGAGAGAATCGAATTAAAAAGAGATTCGGCAGCAAAAAATAAAAATAAGAAAATTATTAAGGCAAATATGTGAACCCATCACAGTGCATAACATATTATCCAGAAATCATCTCCTATGACTGCAATGTCAGCGGTTAGTAAGATAAAAGAAGGACGTCTGCAGGAAGTCATTTTTTTTTTTTTTCCCATACTCCGTCAGGATCCACAGTTCTCATATCGATGAACGTAGGTACTCGAATATCTAGGATTCCGGAAAGCCAAATTTGACGGTATACCTATCTGGTGTTCAAACTGCGTTCTTCGTTGAAGGGGAAATCGATCTGTCCCTCCATGCTTGTGTTGCAAGACAGCATTTGAAGGCAAGGCTCACCTTGCATGCTACCACCTTCTAACCAACTTTTATTTCCGACGTGTTGTCACTGCCGCAGTTTTTGTTTCTTTTTTATGCAGTAGCATTTTCTTGACAGCCTTCGTTCTTGTAATCGGCCCCTCATTTACATTTCGATGAATCGGCTGTTTGTTCGTTGCTTAGCTGATAGCATTCTATTACCACAGTTGCTGCCATTATCATTCATATCATCCGGATGGGGATGGTGAAATGTATCATTGTTCCTTGATTGTTTCGATCCGTAATCTAGTTTGTGTGTGGTTTCAAGTAAGCAAAACACATATCATCACACTCACCTGGATAACAATGTTGCTGTGAATGATTTACAGTGTAATTCAGTTACAGGAAAGACGTAGCAGAGAGGCGCCTCAAGGGAAGGTACTCATAGAGGGCTTGGGAGTTCATCAGAATGGCGGCACTTTGCAACACCACTAATCCAGGTTGCGTCCTCTGCAACTTGGGAATGTGATGATGATATGTCGTCTTAAGGACTTCCTTGTTTTGTCCTTACAATCCTTTTAGATTTTCCCCTCTGAGCATATCGGGCTTTAGTTTATCAAAGTTCGTCCGTGTCCGTAACTGTCGCTTAGTAGTTGCTTTCGTGTTCTGTTAGTTCTCTGAATGTTATCTTTAGAAACTGTCCTTTTTTCTATCAATTCTGCCATAGTGCTGTCATCTTTCCTTTCATTTTCATCTGTATATTTACGATTCTATTATCATGTTCTATGGATGTGTGTGTGGTTTTTTTTTAATGAGGGAGATGTTTTCTTTAATTTGGCGGAAGGGGCTTCATTTGGAATAAATTATACTTTTGTATGTAAATGCGATGAGATTCATGGTTAATTCTTTGTGAGTGATGTGAATTTCGATATGGCCGTCTTGCATGGGTCTCGCCTGCACGCTCTCCTTGGGACGTCCATGTAAATGCCTTAATGCTCTGTTCCTCTCCTTTTGTTTGATTATTATTATTATTATTATTATTATTATTATTATTATTATTATTATTGTTATTTGTGTTTGCATTCTGTAATCATTACAGTGTATTATAGAATTGTTGTTCTAAAATCATTGATTTTGAAACTGGCAGTGCCTAGGGGTGCCGCAAGATTGTCATGAATTATTTCTTGGCTAGATCATTGCAATGATCATTTGTAAAAAAAAGAATAAAACAAAATGTTTGCAGAATTCTTCATATCATTATTATCAGTGTGTGTATTCTAGTACATTAACACTCACACACACACACACACACACACACACACACACATATATATATATATATATATATATATATATATATATATATATATGTGTGTGTGTGTGTGTGTGTGTGTGTGTGTGTGTGCGATTTTTTCCACAGGGTAACTGAAACAAATTGATCAAGTTGCTTTACCGTTTCGGCCTCACCGGCTCTCTCTCTCTCTCTCTCGATTCATCTCATCTCTTCTCTCTCTCTCTCCTTTCTCTCTCTCTCTCTCTCTCTCCTGTGGAACAAATCGCACACTAGTGTCTTCATGTAACGGAGGATTAAACACACACAAACATATACATATATAAATATATATATATATTAGTATATATGTATATATATATATATATATATATATATGATTATGTATGTATGTATGTATATTATGTATTATGTGTATGCGATATGGTGGGATGGTGAAGAAAGGGTGCCAGGGTAATGACTGCATTATTTGCGACGCCTTCACTTGAGAAAGATTGAGAGCCATAAAATCGAAACGAGACGAATTATAATAAATTGATGATGACTGGATGATTCTGATGATGATAATGATTATCACTCTTCACAGTGATGATAACGCCAACAAAGTCACAAGATAGATTCAACGAGGGAAGGAAATGCCTCTCTGACGTAATGCCTTAAAGCACTCTCTCTCTCTCTCTCTCTCTCTCTCTCTCTCTCTCTTCTCTCTCTCTCTCTCTCTCTCTCTCTCTCTCTCTCCTAGATTTGTTTCTTTGATGGACATCATAATGACGTACATCCCTTTCTTTGTCATTTAGGCTTCGATTCGCTTCCTATTTTATTTACGTGTTTTTCCTGTAATGAGTTCGTGAAGGATCTCTCCTTCCGTGTCCTTCTTTCATTGTGGAGATGCCTTCATTATTAACGGGGATTTTCCCCTTCCTGCTTCCAATTATGAAACGGTTTCATTTTTGCTTTTACAGGAACTCTTTTTACTTACAGTTTTATTTATTTATTTGTTTATTTATTCATATTTTTTTAGCTGCTGTAATTGTCATATCAACGATATTATAGATAATGATATTGATGATGGCGGTGGTTCATTTTCTTTTAAAGATGCAATGGGAACAACTGGGTGCAAAAGCTTTCGTATGAGGTAACAAAGACTAATGTTATCGTTAAAAAAGTCTACGGGTTGAAAATCATTATATTCGGGTGGGAAAAATAGAGCGTCAGGCGAATTCTGTAATGCATTCCAAGACTGCGTAATGTACATAATATATAAATAATTCAACAGCACCTACAGTCATACATATTTGTAACCTGAAATTATATTGTGCCCAAAGAAACGTCTCATGTTTCAGCATAAATATTTATGCACCTTTGATGTCGTCCAACTATATTGAGCAGTGTATCTTAATTTTAACCAGACCAATGAGCTGATTGGCAAACCACTGCTTATTGTGGGATCAGAACCGCATCGAGAAATGCATTTCTGTCACCAGGTGACCAGAAATAAGTTCCTCTGATTTCTTGTTGGCAGAGACGCGAATTGAACCCGAGATCGGTAGTCGAACACGTAACCGACTCGTCCAACTAAGAACTTTGTCCAACTTTGAAAATTAATTTCTGCTTGTCGCCAACACTGTCGACAAAACCAGGCCTAAACGAAGAAGGTCCGGGAACCACTCAGTGGCCAAAACAGGCCTCTGAGGGCAATAGTTGTGCTGTGGTGAAACTGAAACTTGTTTAACACCGACCAGACATTTATATCATTAACACCCTTAAGGGAAGTTGATATGTTATCGCTCACACACACACACACACACACACACGTATATATATATATATATATATATATATATATATATATATATATATATATATATATATATATATACACGTGTGTGTTTTTGCATTTCCATCACTTGATAACATATCAAGTTCCCTTAATTGTGTTAATGAAGTTAATGACTAGTCAGCGTTACGAACAAGTCTCACGCTCCGTTAAGAGCAGCTTAGCTACCAATGCTCGGAAGCAAAGTCATGCAACGGATGTGACCTTCAGCGTCAGTGCAAGCAAGCAATTCAGTAATAAGGGGATTTCTTTCTTCTAATAAGCAATTAGCGATTTTATTCACTTCGCCATCCTGTGGCTTCTTCCTCTCTCAATCATCACTGCTACTATCATTCATTCTGAGACAGTGAATGTATTTGTTTTTCATTTCAGCATTAAAATTGTGGGGGTTGTAAACCTTAAGAATTTAAGTTAATACTTGAGTTAGAGTAGGTTTAGAAAAGTCCTCAAATGAGAAGATTCTATAGAACAATTGCAAACTTAGCTCTCAGGAAATGTGGTTATTACGCAATACACTGAGTACCTTGAAAAGCGAGGCTGGTTTTTGATTGACGTAGCATTGCTTTGCAGGTGTTTACATGATTCGTATTTATAATTTTTTTTTTGTCTGGAAGATAAGATATTCTACGATTCATAACATGTTTTTGAAATTACAATAGTTTGATTATTTATTTATTGTTTTTTGCAATATTTCTAGTTGAACTGAGATTCCGTATCAGTTGGTAGATTATGAAATCCCAGTTTACTTTTAATATGACTCATTTTAGAGTCAAGTTTCTTGTATCAAACATAACTGACGCTGTTGTGACCCATAATTCTATTTGAAAACGTTCCTGTAATATCAGAATGAATTTTTAATCTCCTGCAAGAAACAACTAAGTTGTTAAGGAATAAAATAATTTTTAAAAAAGTCAAGTTGCTCTCGTGCATGCAATACACGCCAGTATCAGTTACATGAAAACGGTAATAATGATAATGTCATTATAATTTCTCTACCCTGACACTGTTTTCAGTGTAGTCTGTGGGAAAGAATGAAACAAAAGCAGAGAACTGACAAGAGCCAAGATTCTGCAGATTCATCATGACTGGAGTGATAATAAATTTTCACTTTCAGTATCATGCAAGACGGGTTGAAGGTCGAGAGAGAGAGAGAGAGAGAGAGAGAGAGAGAAAACATGTTTGAAATTGAATTCTATCTAACTTTCTGTCTATCTGTTTGCTTACTTACACAAACAGAAACGCGTGTTTGTGTGTGTATACATGTAGGCATGTATGTATATATATGCGTGTGTTTATATATGCATGCATACTTACATATATATATATATATATATATATATATATAATATATATATATATGATATGTGTGCGTGTATATATATATATATATATTATATATATAATATATATATATATATATATGTATGTATATGTGTGTGTGTGAGCTTAGTACTAAATATCAATAACAGGTTCATGAAGTACGTTAGGTGAAACGCGACCATCTTGCGCTTTGAACTTTGGCTGCCTTGTCAGCGATGCACAAAACAAGAAATATCTTTAAATTAAAGATAAAATCAGCGGCCTCGTCGATGCGTCTCGATTTATCCCGGAATTGTAATTTTGTGTCGTCATGGACCGTGGACATCGCATAAAATAACATGGCAGGTTCATGATTTCTTTCTTTTATTCTTAAAAGTTGCTTCAGGATATTTTTTCATTTCGGAATGAAGCTTTATATTGTGTTTTTAAAGTAATATATATATAATATATATATATATATATATATATATATATATATATATATATATATATATATATATATATATATATATATATATGGTATTATAGGCCCTCTTTCATAGAGCTGCATTAGTACAAAGGTCGATTCTTTTGGACGATCTCAGAACATGATTATCTGCAATTACTGGGATGGCTTCCCTGTCTCTGTCTCCTCTCTATATACTTGGCTCCTTTCGAGAGATCATGGCTAAGATTGAAACAAGTTTCTTCGGGCCAATCTCGTTTTCTTTACAGCGTTGAATACTGTCTGAGCTGCGGACCGTGAAACGTTCAGCCACCTCCCGATGGTGGCCTTGTCATATAGCGTTGCCAGCCAGACGCACCATCATGGCTAACTTTAACCATAAATAAATACAAACTACCGAGCCTAGAGGACTGCATTTTGGTTGCCTTGGTAGTTTTTTAAGATGTGAGGGCGGACAAAAAGTGCGGACGGACAGACAATGCTAGAAACACTATACTCTGTTTTTTTTCATCTGTCCATCCGCCTGTGGTGTTTTTGTATGGCAACACTGCGTCTCGGGCTTTAGATAGTTACATTAGCTTACATTCAACGATTATAATAATATCCTATTTCGAATATTAACGGTGTAATTCGCATACAGTAAATTATTAAAACACTTTTCAGTTACAAATGTACACCCAGATATCCTTTTATTTACCTAAAACTTACAATTAGCGTAACTATCTAAAGCCCGGGACGCAGTGTTGCCATACAAAACACCACAGGCGGATGGACAGATGAAAAAAAACAGAGTATAGTTATCACGAGTTTATCTTGAAAAATAATCCGTCTCGATAATATTGTCAATTTACGCAGAAATATTTATATAATGAACGAATATACACGTTACGTCCTGAATACTTACGGATATCATCTTCTGGAATGGCGCTAAAAAGAGATAGATTACTATAGTATTCCTATTATCTGTATGACATCCGTCTAGTAAAATCCTAATTCAATGGTAATTAGGTAACTTAATTTCATATTGCGACAAGCATTCAATAATTTTTCCAGTCTGAGTTCATAAAACCCTCGATGACGAACAGTTCTTTCATTTAAAGGAATGAAAATAAGATACCTCTGTGTGTGTGTGTGTGTGTGTGTGTGTGTGTGTGTGTGTGATACCTTTTACCACGTTATAATTACAAAGTTCCTCGGAATATTGCACTAAACGCAGAAAAATGTTATCTTTTAATTGTCGGTTCTCTCAACCCTCTACTATAACGTTAGTTCCCTCTACATGATTAAACGGATTGTTTTTGGCTCAATTTTCGGTTTCCTTGATGCCACTTGGTGATATCATAATCTTGAGTTTCCTATCACAGGGACGTGTTCCTGAACCGGACCTTCCCTGAAAAAGCGGGACGCCTTATCTTTAAAACTAACCATAGAATCTTCTTGAAAATTATCTCATTCAGTTTCCCTCACCCAAATTCTTACCTCGCATATCTAACCTAACCTAGGGACATGGCAAAAAACCGGGGCTACTTTGATGCCATTCACTGGAATGGGTGGGATACCTTCGTCGTTCATTCGCACCTTGTGACAGCAGCCAAGATTTGTTAGACATTCTTTACCCTCTCGAGTTTCCCTTTGATAGTTTATCAGTTACTGGAACGAGTTTTTGAGTACTGATGCGCCATCGAACTGGATCATTGAATACATGAATAAGCAAAGTCTATGCTTGTTGTCTGATATTGCAAGGGATTTCATTCTAATACGACCTAGCATATTTCTCCCATCCATGTAGTGGCGGCTGCTGGAATGTTGGCGAAACTTTCATGATTATGAAAACCATTAGTCCTAATGATATGTCGATGAGCACAAAAACTGGTGCGGGGTGTATCTCATAAAATCTCCTAGAATTTAATTTTCCATTGAATGTTCAGTGATTTTCGTCGTGCCTGGCAAAGATCTGCGTTCAGGGTTATGAATGTATTTAAATACAAACGCCTCCTGGTTTTACAGTGGAAATAAATAGCTTCATAACAGCATTTCGTGTCAAAACATTTCCACACTTTTTCTAGAGTCATACTTGAGTCATACTTGCAAACTTCACAGTTCTCTCTCTCTCTCTCTCTCTCTCTCTCTCTCTCTCTCTCTGTGTGTGTGAATATGGTGTGTGGTGTGTTGTGTGGTGTGTGGTGTGCGTGTGTGTTTAGTGTAAAAAACATACATCTGCATAAAAGCATACAATATTTGATAATATATATGTAAAGAATGTTTTTTTTCTCAGGTAAAAGTTATGGAAAAAAGAAAGCATCGTTACAATACACTGACAGGCTTTCCGAGAAAAGGGGCGAATGAAATATAAAGCTACTGATTGATCTCTCTTCACAATGTAACTCGTTTTAAGTTTCATTGCCTTTTATAAAGCGGTGGATTCACATGTTTTCAAGGAAACCATCCCTTATTAACCATTAAATTTCTGATTTAACTTCTGCCACGTTCGGTTTTCACTACATATCATCTTTGATGCTTTTCATTCTCCGCGATATCCACTTGCAGTAAGACCTCGAGCTGCAGCACAAAAGCTGGCAAAGCGACCTTCCCGAAATGTAAACACAACCAGTCATCGATTTTTAAGTCCCTTAGCCATTTACTCTGCAATAAAGCATGTCTGGTATCTAGATAAGTGATTACCAATAACACAAAAAACCTGAAAGCGTTACTTGTTGCCTTTCCTTCGTCTTGAACTTGTTTTTGTTAGCAGTCGACATCCAAGGATGGCGCCTGTACCCTCTCCCTTTCGTCTTTTTTCTTGTTCGCAATAGCAGTCAGCATTTTCCTCCATTTTTCCGTCTGTAAAAGGTATCGAGACTTCCAGATGACTGTTTGTGATATGGATGCCGACATGTGTGTACGACGTGTTTTAATGTAATGTGTAACTGGAAGTTGTCCTCGAAATCAGGTCTTCAGGAAAGACTTAGAAAACGCAGGGGAAAAGAGCAGGATTCTTAGATGATAAGATGATGGAATCGTTCTGCAATTTGATAGAATATATATATTATGGAGAAACTGAAGTTAACAGAGAATTCGTAAGTGTGACTGTAGACGGTAAAATTCGTTACCTGTTTCACTGATTGGTGATCATCCGAGTTACCGAGATGTATTTGTTCATCTTCGAAAACAGTTATGTTACCCTGGGCCTCGTGCCATCACGCTCTTGGGAGTGCCCTTATACAAAGGGCATTGGGGTTTATAAAAAAAAATCTTGACCAAAAACATGGATATGCATCTTTGGATATGTTGTTAAGTCATGATGTCTGCTTGCGCGAGAGATTTACTGAATTCCATTCACTAATTTCTTCGTCTTCTCCTTTTACGATTGTCTAAGAATTGCGTGCATGAAAACATCCAGTTTATGTTACATTGTAATCTATTATCTTATTGCAGAGTCTGTTTCCACAGACAATTTCTTCATGAATGCAGATATGGCATGAAAGTGCCTCTTTTCAGTTTTCTGAAAAAGAAAACCATCGAGTTGGCTTTGTCTGTCAGCCCTGAGATCTTAAAAACTACTGAGGGTAGAGGGCTGCAAATTGTTATGTTGACCATCCACCCTCCAATCATCAAACATACCAAATTGTAGCCCTCTACCTTCAGCAGTTTCTACTTTATTCAAGGTTAAAGTTAGCCATGGTCGTGGCTTCAAGCTTCATGGGCCGCGGCTCATACGTTGTATAGAAAACACGATTGCGCCGAGGAAACTTCTGCGCAGTTTTTACTTGTTTATTATAGTGATTATTCTAATTATTCTAAGTATAGCTCTTCTTGCTTTTATGAATATCTACATCATTTGCGGTAATATGAAATAATATGCAATTTTGTACTAAGAAGACGAAGAAGAAAAAACTGACATACGAAGCAACTTTGGAAGTTTATGACTGCTGTTAAAGCCTATTTTGTCCTCATTGGATAAAGGGGAAAAGTTAGACTATATCCATGTTCAGCAGAATGGGTCATTAGGTCAACTGTTGTAAAACTGAGAGAGAGAGAGAGAGAAAGAGAGAGAGAGAGAGAGAGAGGAGAGAGAGAGGCCGGGACTGGATTCCAGGCATTTGAATTTAAAATTAAGCTCTCTCTCTCTCTCTCTCTCTCTCTCTCTCTCTCTCTCTCTCTCTCTCTCTCTCTCTCATTTGATAATCTGAAACAAGACAGTGAAAAAATGGACTTTGACTCTAATCATTCTGAATGACCATTTCGGAAGTCTTCCATTATTCGTAAGAACCTCAGCCTCGAACAGTACCGTAATTCAAATCAGTCTATCGCTTATATATATATATATATATATATATATATATATATATATATATATATATATATATATATATATATATATTATATATACATATATATATATATATATATATAGATATATATATATATATATATATATATATATTCGAGAGGTCTTTTTGTGTGGTTGTGTACTCATTGAATAAATTATAATATTAAATCAGTAATTCCATTAATTTCCCTCCTGCTTTTCACTGTACCTCATTCATATCACACAAACTTACTTAGTTTTCAAATACTTTATACTTTACTTTATTCTTATTCCATTCAGTCTCATTTATTTTTCAACTGCATTTTAATTTACTCCACACATATTTAGTCAGCTATTTTTCAAACACCTCTTATGACTTCATGTATAAATGATGTCTTTGAACTTCAGTCTTGACTAAATAGTCTTAGTGCAAATACCTCCTTCTATTTTCTGGCCTTCATTTATAATATTAATAAATGACAACATATCATCTCTTCGGTCAGTATATCTAGATTCCGTTTCCTGCGAAGTTAAACTCAGGTGTACGAGTAAAATATTATGAAAGGCTAACCCGGGACGTCGTCTTTTGATGCTGATGGAGGATTTTTGGCAATGTACTTCTTCTCGTCTCTAGTTCCTCGTTGGTCGAGTCTGTTACGAGCTCGACTACCGATCTCAGGGTCCGGGTTCGTTTCCCCGCTCTGCCAACGTGAAATCAGAGGTGACAGAAATTCATTTCTCGGTGTGGTTCGGATCCCACAATAAGCTGTAGGTCCCGTTGCTAAGTGAACCAATTGGTTCCTAGCTACGTAATAAAATATCTAATCCTTCGGGGCCAACCCTAGGAGAGCTGTTCATCAGCTCAGTGGTCTGGCTAAACTAAGATACACTTAACTTCTCGTCTCTGGTCTGAATATCGAAGTATGGGAGATGTTGTCAGAACGGAAGAGGTGGTCGAGAAGTTGCTTTTTCTTTCCTTTCATTTTCCTTTCTCCATTTTGCTCGGACTTGACAAAAAGAATCAAAAGTGGCCCACTCCGTCGGCGTCTGCTTTAAAAAAAATATGAAACCGACGAAAGAATTCCCTGTTCTTGGCGGTGGCGTTATTGATGAGCAACAAATCCATTTCAGCGAATTATTATTATTATTATTATTATTATTATTATTATTATTATTATTATTATCAAAATCCTAAAGGTCAATAATTTGTTGGACGTGTTTCCACAGGATTGATACTCTTGTTTAAAAGAGCGAGAGAGAGAGAGAGAGAGAGAGAGAGAGAGAGAGAGAGAGAGAGAGAGAGAGATTGGAATTAACTTGAAAACAACAACTAGCGAAAGACATTCAAAGCAACAAAAACGTAAACAAAAAAAGTGACTAAGGACTAATTCGGACGAATCAAGGACAAACTACAATAACAATTTAAAGTGACATTACTGTATTGTCATACCAAATTGCGAGCCTTGCTATCCATTGTAGATGGCAGCGTTACACTATATTTTGTATTATTATTATAACTGCTGCTTTTTTATAATAATTATATTGCTATAATCTCTCTGAAAGATAAAACAACTGCCAGTAGCAACAAGCAGTAATAAACATGAAAATAAAATATAATGTCAGTGCAGACTGTTACTCAACAATATTATTATTATCATTGAAAGGAACGTGTTTAAAATGCCAGTTTCTTTAACCTTTACAAGTTATCCTTGGCGTGAAGACAAAAAGAAAGACAAATTATACAGAAAAAATAAATGATATTAAAACTACCTCGGGAGATCGCATTCAAACCAACCAGGTTGTTGCAAAGCCTTCCCAAGACAGGGTATCCAAACGCCTTATCGTGTTATTTGTATTATTTATATATCTTTGTTTTATTGTTTTTATTTTTTTATTTTTTTTTTTACTCTGCCGTAGAAACACAACCTACTTGGCAACGTAGTGACTTGAATGTTTTCTTTGCATTGATGACAGTAATGGTACACTTAGGCCTAATCATCTTAGTCAGAACGAGTTTCTTAGTGTCGTCGACGCCGTCTGTTCTTCTCTTCCGCAATTATCTTGTAACTTGGATTTCTGTTTGGATCCGCGCCTCGTTGCTTCGTGTGACGCCTCTCACAGGGAGCAGCTCTGTCATGCCGCTGTGTTCGTTTGTTTGTTTTCTGGATTTTAATGTATTTGTTTTGCTTGTTATCTCCTCACAAGCGGTGTTTGGTGCCATGCTGAAATCAATAATGCAAATGAACTGAATTCACGTTAGTAGGTTTGAATTCCCGAAAGTAATTTATATCATGAATCAGGAGACACACTAACCAAGATTTGTATTTATTTATTTTGCCTTCGAGATGCTGTGTCGGGTTAGGTTTAGGATCTTTGATATAGTAGTTTTTTTCAGCGTCAGCTGATGAACTCTCTTTGTTTATCTTTTGAGCCATTCATCTTTGGTTAGACAGTTAAAAGACGAATAAACTGTGACTACTTTACTGTTTTGATAAATTTACGACCTGTACCTCCAAGGACATTTATTGATCATCCTCTTGCACGAAGGACGGCAAGAGGCTGCATATCTGCCGTGCCCAGCCTAGGCGCCGTGAAAAGGAGAAAAAGAAGAAGGGAGGAAAATAAAGGCAGGACCTTATCCAAAGAAAGGTGTGAGTGATAGTTGAAGGAAGTCAAATGCTCATGATAGTACGGAAAGAATATCGAAGTTTTTTGTTCATTGAAGGGAAAGATTTGTGCGTGACGACTCAGTGGGGAATTTAAGGGGGCAGGGCACCTGGTCACGTGCACCTTGCATGCCCCCTTTTGG
>NC_061107.1:30110535-30210535 GCF_015104395.2 Macrobrachium nipponense | reverse complement strand
ATATATGATATATAGATCATATACTAATAGGTATGTACATTATATAACTTTCGTGTATGTGTGTGCGTGCGTTGGCGTCTAAAATACTACTTATATTCTCGTTATTATTGGTAGTCATGGTGATGGTAACGATAGTATTTTTATTTTTTTTATTCTAACCCACTTAAACAGCAGGATGTTGAATGACAAATCATCTACTCCTCCTTCTGCAAATAAGTTGGGACGACGATATATCCTCCGCTCAATAGCTGCTTTTGGATATTTATGATCTACCCTTTATCAGGGTTGCAATTTCAATAGCGAGGGAGGTTGTTGTATCGGAGAATAATTGTTTCTATTATGGCTCTTCTGTGTTTTAAGGACTGTCTAATGTCAAAGGACCATTGGGACATTTCAGGATTCTCTCTAATGCCAAAGGATCATTAGAACATTTTTTACCTGGATCGTTACCAGATATAGTTATGTAAACTGTATGCTGAACTCATCCTGCGGATAGCTGCATTGCCATGAACTGCCTGACCCACGTTAGGATATCAGTCCTGGAGAAAAGCTGTGCAGAAATGAGTTTGATCAAATCGCGAAGGACGCTACAAATTCGCCCCGTAAAAGAGGGAGGGTTATGGCGGGATGGGCCCGAGTTCTTGAACTGCTGACTATCAGAACTAACCTTTAAACGCACACTTTAGTATGGGTGTAATGCGATAAATTTGATTTAATTTCCAAGCTGATAGATAGACAGAGAGAGAGAGAGAGAGAAGTAGATAGATGGGTTGTTAAAGTAGGTGGAGAAAAGTTCCTCAGATGTCGCAGAGAAAAGTGAAGAACAACTTGCATTTATTCATTAATTTACACCGAATTCCAATATCAGGGTTCCGAACAAGTTGGCCCGGTTAAATGACTGAATATAATTTTTGAAAGGCTAAGCTAAATATTGTGACTGCTTATTGTAGGTGAAATGAAAACGGAGAATAATCACTGATGCTTCTCATGTAACTTTTTTATCTTCTCACTTTTAAACGCTAGCTTCTTCTTCTTTCGTCTTCTTCTTCTTCTTCCTCTTCTTCTTCTTCTTCTTCTTCTTCTTCTTATTATTATTATTATTATTATTATTATTATTATTATTATTATTATTATTATTTTCGGGTCCTACACTTTCATCTACTTAGTTAATTTATTACATGTTTGTCCTCATTAAAAAGCTAATAATTCTGATGTAGCAAATTTTACCCGTATCGGTCTCATTAATCCCTTAGCATTCTCTCTCTCTCTCTCTCTCTCTCTCTCTCTCTCTCTCTACATAGCTGGACGTCTACTCGCTTCTTATGGGTATGCCCCACTTTTGCCTTTTTTTTTTTCTTGTCCAGTCATTTCATCTCAACATGCCCGAGGTAGATCAGGGCATTAGTAAAGAGTTTTCCCGCTGGCATGAAGATATTCCATATTGAAGACTTCAAGATCTGCACAAACTACGTTCTGGAAAAGTTTGTTAGGATTATGTAGTTCTAGAATATAATGATTGTGATGTGATTCGACAAACAATTTCAGATAAGATGTTTAGATACATGCTTATGCATAAGTAATCCATGCACATATCTTTTTGTTTCGACATCAAGTCGTATCCCCTAACGTGTAGAGGACATTCGGAAATATTGATGTTTGAGGAGTTAGACTTTTGAATGTTGCTTTGCGTTTGCACATTACTATTATAGAAAGCATATATATATATATATATATATATATATATATATATATATATATATATATATATGTATGTATATATATATATATGTGTGTGTGTGTGTGTGTGTGTGTGTGTGTATTATGTACGCAGTACTTTATATATATGTATATAGAATATATGTGTGTATGAATTTGCATAAATACATTTTCTTTTGTGTATTCATGTTCTTTTCGTTTTTCGTCGCTATCTACGATATTATTGTTGATATTATTGTTGTCAATAACGAAATTATATTAATGGCTTTTACACTTTTCAAAACATATACTTGATCTCAACTACTGAACAACGGAACCAAGCAGTGTTCAAACAAAGACTACCAAAGAACAAAAGAAACGCATTGCTTAAGGTTACTGGATGCATAACCTTCGTGGAAAAATAGAATAATACCAAGTGCCATCTTCTTCCGGCGGAAAATTGAACATCAGCATTGGGAGACTGAAGCGAAGGCAAGTTAATTAAGTATGAATCTGATTATAATGATTTCAGTGAGTGTTGATTACTTTCAGTGGCCTTCGTTCATGTTGGCACTTTCCGACGCAGGCACCCGAAGAGACTATGCCATTAATGGCATTTCCGGACTCCATGCACGCATACAGATTGTCACTGAACTGAGAAACAGGATTGTGGTGACCTTGCAAGGCGCATTTTATTCATCTACCAGCACATAGTTTTCAACAAGTGATAAGTGATTTAGAAAATGATGGTATTCCAGTCAGGCCTCAAGAGTCATTTTGTTCGTCCCTCCATGAAGCCACACATACAGGTACACAACACACACAATATATGATATATATATATATATATATATATATATATATATATATATATATATATATATATATAAACAAGTAAAAATATTGCACAAAGTCACGAAGAAAGTGAGATAAAAAAAATCAGAGATGGTGAAAATACAGTGATGATTCTGACCAAGTCCCTCGCGAAGAAAAAGAAGTTGTACTGGTGGGAAATAAGTGCACACGGAAAGGCTAATGAGAAGAATTTGATCTCATAGCCAAATGAGCAAACGGAGTGAGGCTGTATGAATAGGCCGTTCTTTGTCGATGCTGAGAGTAATTCGAAGTATTGAAGAGTAGGCGAAAGAGACGAAGAGGCAGGTCTGAGTGAGCCAAGAGTAGAATGGGCCAATGTGAATTGAAGAATGTTTGGGAAAGTTACTGTTGAGGACATAAGGAGGCCAGTCTTTGTTTAAGGAAGTTACTGTTGAGGATATAAGGAGGCCAATCTTTGTTTAAGGAAGTTACTGTTGAGGATATAAGGAGGCCAATCAGTGTTTAAGGAAGTTACTGTTGAGGATATAAGGAGGACAATCTTTGTTTAAGGAAGTTACTGTTGAGGATATAAGGAGGCCAATCTTTGTTTAAGGAAGTTACTGTTGAGGATATAAGGAGGCCAATCAGTGTTTAAGGAAGTTACTGTTGAGGATATAAGGAGACCAATCTTTGTTTAAGGAAGTTACTGTTGAGGATATAAGGAAGGCCAATTCAGTGTTAAGAGTTACGGTGGATATAAGGAGGCCAATCAGTGTTTAAGGAAGTTACTGTTGAGGATAAGGAAGGACATCTTTGGTTTAACCAAGTTCACGTTGAGATATAAGGAAGGTTCCAATCTGTAAGGAAAGTTACTGTTTGAGGATATAAGGAAGGACAATCTTGTTGAGGAATTTAACTGTTTGAAGGTATATTAGAGGCCAATCTTTGTTTGAGGAAGTACTTGTGAAGGATATAAGGAGGCCAATCAGTGTTTAAGGAAGTTACTGTTGAGGATATAAGGAGACCAATCTTTGTTTAAGGAAGTTACTGTTGAGGATATAAGGAGGCCAATCTTTGTTTGAGGAAGTTACTGTTGAGGATATAAGGAGGCCAATCAGTGTTTAAGGAAGTTACTGTTGAGGATATAAGGAGGCCAATCAGTGTTTAAGGAAGTTACTGTTGAGGATATAAGGAGGCCAATCAGTGTTTAAGGAAGTTAACTGTGAGGATATTAAGGAGACCAACTTTGTTTGGGAAGTACTTGTTTGGAGGCCAATAAGGAGGCCAAATTACTTTGGTTTGGAAGGAAGTTACTGTTGAGGATATAAGGAGGCCAATCAGTGTTTAAGGAAGTTACTGAGAGGATATAAGGGAGGACAATCAGTGTTGGAGGAAGGTTACCTGTTGAGGAATAAAAGGAGAACAATCTGTTTGAAGGAAGTTACTGTTGAGGATATAAGGAGGCCAATCATTTTTGTTTGAAGGAATGTTACTGTTGAGGATATAAGGAGGCCAATCAGTTTGTTTGAGAAGGTTACTGTTGAGGATATAATGGAGGCCAATCAGTGTTTAAGGAAGTTACGTTGGAGGTATAAAGGAGGCCAATCAGGTAAGGAAGTTACTGTTGAGGATACAAGGAGGCCAATCACGTGTTTTTTAAAGGAAGTTTACTGTTGGGATATAAGGAGGCCAATCAGTGTTTAAGGAAGTTACTGTTGAGGATATAAGGAGACCAATCTTTGTTTAAGGAAGTTACTGTTGAGGATATAAGGAGACCAATCTTTGTTTAAGGAAGTTACTGTTGAGGATATAAGGAGGCCAATCAGTGTTTAAGGAAGTTACTGTTGAGGATATAAGGAGGCCAATCAGTGTTTAAGGAAGTTACTGTTGAGGATATTAAGGAAGACCATCTTTGGTTTAAGAATTACTGTTGAGGATATAATGAGGCCAATCAGGTGTTTAAGGAAAGTTACTGTTGAGGATATAAGGCCAAGGCCAAGTGTTTAACAAGTTTTACTGTGAGGATATAAGGAGACCAATACTTTGTTAAGAAGTTACTAGTTCAAGGATATAACGGGCCAATCAGTGTTTAAGGAAGTTACTGTTGAGGATATAAGGAGGCCAATCAGTGTTTAAGGAAGTTACTGTTGAGGATATAAGGAGAGCCAATCTTTGTTTAAGGAAGTTACTGTTGAGGATATAAGGAGACCAATCTTTGTGTTAAGGAGGAACGTTACTGTTCTTGAGGTATAAGGAGGCCAATCAGTGTTTTAAGGAAGTTACTGTTGAGGATATAAGGAAGGAGGTCCAATCAGTGTGTTTAAGGAAGGTTCTTACTGTTGAGGATATAAGGAGACCAATCTTGGTTTAAGGAAGTTACTGTTGAGGATATAATTTGGAGGCCAATCAGTTTGTTTAAGGAAGTTTACTGTTGAGGATATAAGGAGGAACCATAAGTGTTTAAGGTAACAGGAAGTTACTGTTGAGGATATAAGGAGGCCAATCAGTGTTTAAGGAAGTTACTGTTGAGGATATAAGGAGGCCAATCAGTGTTTAAGGAAGTTACTGTTGAGGATATAAGGGAAGGAACCAGGATCTTTGTTAAGGAAGTACTGTTGAGGACTATAAGGAGGACAATCAGTGTTAAGGAAGTTACTGTTTGCCAAGGATATAAGCAGACCAAATATTGTTTAAGGAAGTACTGTTGAGGATATAACGAGGCCAATCAAGTGGTTTAAGGACCGTTAATGTGAGGATATAAGGAGGCCAATCAGTGTTTAAGGAAGTTACTGTTGAGGATATAAGGAGACCCAATCTTTGTTTAAGGAAGGTTACCCTTTGAGGAATAAAGAGACAATCTTTGTTTAAGGAAAGTTTAACTGTGGAAGGATATTAACGAGGCTAATCACAGTTGTTAGGAAGTTACTGTTGAAGGATATAAGGAGGCCAAATCAGTGTTTAAGGAAGTTTAACTGTTGGAAGGATATTAAGGAGACCAATCTCTTGTTTAAGGAAGTTTTATGTTGAGGATATTAAGGAGGCCACTCAATGTGTTTAAGGAAGGTTACCTGTTGAGGATAATAAGGAGCACCAATCAGTCGTTTAAGGAAGTTACTGTTGAGGATATTAAGGAGGGCCAATTCAGGTTTAAGGAATTTACTGTGAGGAATAAGGAGGCCAATCAGGGTTTAGGAAGGTTAACTGTGGGAAGGATATTAAGGAGACCCAATCTTGTTTAAAGGGAAGTTAGTGAGGATATTATAAGGAGACCAATCTTTTGTTTAAGGAAGTTACTGTTGAAGGATATAAGGAGGCCAATCAGTGTTTAAGGAAGTTACTGTTGAGGATATAAGGAGACCAATCTTGGTTAAGGAAGGTTACCTGTGGGATATAAGGAGGCAAAAATCAAGTGTTTTAAGGAAGTTACTGTTGAGGATAAATAAGGAGGGCCAATCCAGTGTTAAGGAAAGTACTGTTGAGGAATATAAGGAGACCAATCTTTGTTTATAGGAAGTTACGTGATGATATTAAAGGAGTGGCCAATCAGTTGTTTAAGGAAGGTACCTGTTGAGGATAATAAGGAGGCCATTCAGGGTTTAAGGAAGTTACTGTTGGAGGATATAAGGAGGACAACCAGGTTAAGGAAGTTACTGTTGAGGATATAAGGAGGCCAATTTAAGTGTTTAAGGAAGTTCACTGTTGAGGGATATAAGGAAGGACCAATCTTTGTTTAAGGAAGTTTAATGTTTGAAGGATATTAAGGAGGCCAATCCAGTTGTTAAGGAAGTTACTGTGATGCGTATAGGAGCCAATTCAGTGTTTTAAGGAAGTTACTGTTGAGGATAAGGAGGCCAATCAAGTGTTTAAGGAAGGTTACTGTTGGAGGCTAATAAGGAGGCCAATCAGTGTTTAAGCTCCTCTTTTTCTTTCTCTGGGGGGGGAAGTTAACGGTGAGGAAAATTAAAGGAGGCCAATCAGTGTTTAAGGTAAGGTACCTGTTGAGGATAAATAAGGAGCACCAACTTTGTTAAGGAAGTTTAATGTTGGAAGGATATTAAGGAGGCCAATTCACGTTATTAAGGAGTTACTGTGAAGGGATATAGAGGCCAATCAGTGTTTAAGGAAAGTTACTGTTGAAGGATATAAGGGAGACCAATCTTTGGTTTAAGAAAGAAGGAAAGGTTACCTGTTGCAGGATATAAGGAGGACCAATCAGTGTTTAAGGAAGGTTAACGTTGAGGATATTAAGGAGGACAATCAGTGTTTTAAGGGAAGGTACTGTGATGATATAAGGAGGCCAATCAGTGTTTAAGGAAGTTAACTGTTGAGGATATAAGGAGACCAATCTTGTGTTTAAGAAGTTTAACTGTTGGGAAGGATATTTAAGGAGGCAATCCAGTGTTTAAGGAAGGTTACTGTTGAGGGGATATAAGGAGGCCAATCAGTGTTTAAGGAAGTTACTGTTGAGGATATTAAGGAGGACCAATCTTTGTTTAAGGAAGTAGGTAGAGGATATAACGGAGGCCAATCAGTGTTTAAGAAGTTACTGTTGCGGATATAAGGAGGCCCAATTTCAAGTGGTTTAAGGGGAAGTTACTAGTTGAGGGATCAGGAGACAATCTTGGGTTTAAGGGGGGGGGGGGGGAAGTTATGTGAGGATATAAGGAGGCCAATCGTGGTTAAGGATTTGTTTAATGTGGAGGATATAAGGAGACCAATTCTTTGTTTAAGGAAAGGTACTGTGAGGACTAGAAGGAGCGCCAATCAGTGTTTAAGGAAGTTACTGTTTGAGGATATAGGAGACCAATTCGGATGTTATTAAGGAAGTTACTGTTGAGGATATAAGGATGCCAATCAGTGTTTTAGGAGTTACTGTTGAGGATATAAGGAGGCCAATCCGTGTTAAGGAAGTTACTGTTGATGGATATAAGGAGACCATCTTTGTTTAAGGAAGTTCTGTTGAGGATATATGAACCAATCTTTGTTTACAGGAAGTTACTGTTGAGGATGTAAGGAGGCCAATCAGTGTTTACGGAAGTTACTGTTGAGGGGAGATATAATGAGACCAATCTTTGTTAGAGGAAGTTACTGTTGAGGATATAAGGAGGCCAATCATTGTTTAGGAGTTACTGTTGAGGATATAAGGAGCCATCAGTGTTTAAGGAGTTACTGTTGAGGATATAAGGAGACCAATCGTTGTTTAAGGAAGTTACTGTTGAGGATATAAGGAGGCAATCAGTGTTTAAGGAGTTACTGTGATGATATAATGAGGGCCAATCATGTTTAAAGGACTTACTGTTGAGGATATAAGGAGGCAATTCAGTGTTTAAGGAAGTTTACTGTTGAGATATAAGGAGCCCAATCATGTTTTAGGAAGTTACTGTTGAGGATATAAGAAAGACCAATCTTTGTTTAGAAGTTACTGTTGAGGATATAAGGAGGCCAATCAGTGTTTACGAAGTTACTGTTGAGGAGATAAGGAGGCACAATCAGTGTTTAAGGAAGTTACTGTTGAGGATATAGGAGGCCAAATCAGTGTTTAAGGAAGTTACTGTTGAGGGATATAGGTCCAATCAGTGTTTAAGAAGTTATGTTGAGGAAATAAGGAGGGCCCCACCCAATCATGTTTTAAGGAGTACTGTTTGAGGATATAAGGAGACCAAATCTTTGTTTAAGGAATTACGGGGGGTGGGGGTTGAAGATATAAGGAAGCAATCAGTGTTTAAGGAAGTTACTGTTGAGGATATAAGGAGGCCAATCACTGTTTAAGAAGTTACTGTTGAGGATATAAGGAGAACAATCTTTTGTTAAGAAGTTCCTGTTGAGGATATAAGGAGCCAATCAGTGTTTTAAGGAATTACTGTTGAGGATATAAGGGAGGGGGCCAATCAGTTTAAGGAGTTACTGTTGATGATATAAGGAGGCCAATCAGTGTTTAAGGAAGTTACTGTTGAAGGATATAAGGAGACCAATCTTTGTTTAAGGAAGTTACTGTTGAGTATAAGGAGGCCTAGTCAGTGTTTAAGGAAGTTGAACTTTGAGGATATAAGGAGGCCAACAGTGGTTTAGGAAGTTTACTGTTGAGGATATCAGTGAGACCAATGCTTTGTTTAAGGAAGTTACTGTTTGAGGATATAAGAGGCCAATCAGTGTTTAAGGAAGTTTACTGTTGAGGATAAGGGAGGCCAATCATGTTTTAATCTCTAAGTTAACTGTTGAGGATATACGGAGACCAATCTTTGGTTTAAGGAGTTACTGTTGAGGATATAAGGAGCCCCTCGTGTTTAAGGAAGTTCCTGTTGAGGATATAAGGAGACAATCGTTGTTTAAGGAAGTTACTGTGAGGATATAAGGAGCCAATCATGTTTAGGAAGTTACTGTTTGGGATATAGGAGCCAATCACTGTTTAAGAATTACTGTTGAGGATATAATCGAGCCAATCTTGTTTTAAGGAAGTTACTGTTGAGGATTATTTTGCAGGAATGCCGGAATCAATGTTTTGGAATTACTGTTGTAGGATATAAGGAGGCAAAGAATCTGGTTTACGGACTTTACTACCTGTTGAAATATAAGTAGACCAATCTTTGTTTGAGGAAGTTAACTGTCGGAAGGATATAAGGAGGCCAATCATGTTAAGGTAAGTTTACGTTGAGGATATTAAGGAGACCAATCTTGTTTAGAGGAATTACTGTTGAGGATAAAGGAAGGCCAATCCAATTTTGTTAAGGAAGTTACTGTTGAGGATATAAGGAGGCCAATCATTGTTTAAGGAAGTTACTGTTGAGGATATTTAGGAGACCAATCTTTGTTTTAAGGGAAAGTTACTGTTGAAGGATTATAAGGAGGCCAATCAAGTGTTTAGGGAAGTTACCGTTGAGGATATTTCAGGAAGGCAATCGTGTGTGAAGGAAGTTTATACTGTTGAGGTATAAGGGACCAATCTTTGTTAAGGAAGTTACTGCTGAAGGATATCCGGAGGCCAATCAGTTTGTTTTAAGGAAGTTACTGGTTAAGGATATTAAGGATGCCAATCAGTTTTAAGGAAGGTTACTGTTGAGGATAAAGGAGACCAATCCTTTTTTTAAGGAAGTTACTGGGAAGGGGGGGGGTGGAGGATATCAGGAGGCCAATCATTTTAAGGAATTAACTGTTTGCGGGGGATATTAAAGGAGGCCAATCATGTTTAAGGAAGTTATGTTGAGGATATTTAAGGAGACCATCTTTGTTAAGGAAGTTAACTGTTGAAGGATATAAGGAGCCAAATTCTTTGTTTGAGGAATTTAATGTTGGAGGATATTAAGGCAGGCCACTCAGTTTTTTAAAGGAAGTTACTGTTGAGGATATAATGGAGGACCAATTCCTTTGTTTTAAGGAAGTCTACTGTTGAGGATATTAAGGAAGGCCATCAGTGTTTAAGGAAGTTACTGTTGAGGATTACGGAGGCAATCAAGTGTTAAGGAAGGTTACCTGTTGAGGATAATAAGGAACCACAGTCTTTTGTGTTTAAGGAAGTTACTGGTTGAGGTAATAAGGAGACCAAACTCGTGTTTAAGGAAGTTTAACTTTGAAGATTAAGAGCCAATCTTTGTTTGAAGAAGTTAAACTTGGTGGAGGCCTAATTAAGGAGGCCAATCGTGTTTAAGGAAAGTTACCTGTTAGGATATTAAGGAAGGCCAATCAGTGTTTTAGGAAAGTTAACTCTGTGGAAGGATCCTAATGAGAGCCAATTTCAGTGTTTAAGGAAGTTAACTGTGAAGGATATTAAGGAGGACAATCTTGTTTAGGAAGTTATGTTTAGGATATTAAGAGGCCATCATTGTTTTAAGGAAGTTACCTGTTGGGATATAGGAATGCCAAGCATGTTTGTTTAAGGAAGTTTAACTGTTGAGATATAATAGGCCAATCATGGTTTACGTGAAGTTTCTGTTGGTATGGAGGACCAATCTTTGTTTAAGGAAGTTACTGTTGAGGATATTTAAGGAAGGCCAATCTTTTGTTTAAGGAAGTTACTGTTGAAGTGGATATAAGGATGCCAATCCTTTTTTGAGGAAAGGTTATGTGAGGTAAATAAGGAGCCATCCGTGTTTTTAAGGAAGGTTAACTTTGAGGATTTAAGGAGGCCAATCAGTTGTTTAAGGAAGTTACTTGTTATGGAATAAAGGTAGGACCAATCTTTGTTAAGGAAGTTTTTTTAACTTTGGAGGATATTTAAGGAGACCAATCTTTGTTTCAGGAAAGTTACTGTTGGAAATATAACGGAGGCCAATCTTTGTTTAAGGAAGTTACTGTTGGATATATTTAAAGGAGACCAATCTTTGGTTTAAGGACTTTTACTGTTGAGGATTATAAGGAGGCCAATCAGTGTTTACAGGAAGTTAACTGTTTGGAAGGATATTAAGGAGGCCAATCTTTGTTTTAAGGAAGTTAATGTTGAGGAGATAAGGAGATCATCTGTGTTTAGGAAGTTACTGTTGAGGATTATAAGGAGGCCAATCTTTGTTTGAGGAAGTACTGTTAGGATAGAAGGAGGCCCCATCAGTTTTAAGGAAGTTACTGTTGCGGATATAAGGGAGACAATCTTTTTTAAGGAAGTTACTGTGAGGATATAAGGAGGCCAATTCAGTGTTAAGGAGTTACTGTGAGGATATAAGGAGGCAATCAGTGTTAAGGAAGTTACTGTTGAGGATTTTAAGGAGAACAATCTGTTTTAAGGAAGTTACTGTTGAGATATAGGAGACCAAATCAGTGTTTAAGGAAGTACTGTGAGGATATAGGGAGGCCAAAATCTTGTTTGAGGAAGTTACTGTGTGAGGGATATAAGGAGGCAATCAGTGTAAGGAAGGTTACTGTTGAGGATCTAAGGAGGCCAACAGCGTTTAAGGACAGTTATGTTGCGGATATAAGGAGGCAATCAGGTTTAAGGAAGTTACTGTTGAGGACAAAGGAGGACAATCTTGTTTAAGGAAGTTACTGTTGAGGATATAAGGAGGCCAAATCAGGTTAAGGAAGTTACTGTTGCGGATATAGGAGGGCAATCAGTGTTTAAGGAGGTACTGTTGAGGAATAAGGAGGCCAATCAGTGTTTAAGGAAAGTTACTGTTGAGGATATAAGGAGACAATCTTTGTTTAAGGAAGTACTGTGAGGATATAAGGAGGCCAACTTGTTTAAGGAAGTTACTGTGAGGATATAGGAGGGCCACTCTTGTTTGAGGAAGGTTACGGTGATGATATAAGGAGGCCAATCAGGTTTAAGGAAGTTCTGTTGAGGATATAAGGAGGCCAATCAGTGTTTAAGGAAGTTTTTTTTACCCTCCCGTTGAGGATATAAGGAGGACAATCTTTGTTTAAGGAAGTTATGTTGAGGATATAAAGGAGACCAATCTTTGTTTAAGGAACGTTACTGTTGAGAATATAAGGAGGCCCAAATATTTGTTTAAGGAAGTTACTGTTGAGGATATTTTTTTTTTTTTAAAAAAAAAAAAGGAGACAATCTTTGTTTAAGGAAGTTACTGTTGAGGATAAGAGGCCAATCAGTGTTTAAGGAAGTTACTGTTGAGGTATAGGAGGCCAATCTTTGTTTAGGAAGGTACCTGTTGAGGATATAAGGAAGGCAACAGTTTTTTGTTTAAGGAAGTTACCTTGTTGAGGATATAAGGAGGGCCAATCTTTGTTTAAGGAAGTTTAACTGTTGGAAAGGATGTTTTTAAGGAGGAACAATCTTTGTTTTAAGGAAGTTACTGTTGAGGATATAAGGAGGCCAATCCTTTGTTAAGGAAGTACTGTTTGAGGATATAAGGAGACCAATCTTTGTTTGAGGAAGTTACTGTGAGGATATTAAGGGAGGCCAATCAGTGGTTAATGAAGATCGGGGAGGAATAAGGGGCCAATCAGGTTTAAGGAAGTACTTTAATTGGAGGATATACGGAGACAACTTGTTATTGGAAGTTACTGTGAGGATATAGGAACAATCTTTGTTTAAGGAAGGTTACCGATTGAGGAATAAAGGAGGCCAATCTTTGTTTAAGGATAAGTTACTGTTGAGGATATAAGGAGGCCAATCAGTTTGGTTTAAAGGGAAGTTTACTGTTGAGGATATTTAAGGAGGCCCAATACATTTGTTTAAGGAGTTAACTGTGAGGATATAAGGAGGCCAATCCAGTGTTTAGGAAGTACTGTGAGGAGTATAAGGAAGGCCAATCTTTGGTTAAGAAGTTACTGTTGAGGGGATAATTAAGGAGGGACAATCTTTGTTTTAAGGGAAGTTAACGTTGAGATATTAAGGAGACAATCTTTGTTTGAGGAAGGTTACCGGTTGAGTGATATATGGAGGCACATAGTGTTTAAGGAAGTTTTAATGTTGGAAGGTCGCGTTAGGCCATCTTGTTTGAGGAAGGTTATGTTGAAGGATATAAAGGAGGCAATCAGTTTTGTTTTAAGGAAGTTACTGTGAGGATATTACGGAGGCCAATCAGTGTTTAAGGAAGGGTAAATCCTGTTGAGGATAATAAGGAGACCAATTTTGTTTGGGAAGGGGTTACTGTTTGAGGATTGATAAGGAGGCAATCTTTGTTTAAGGAAGGTTTACCTGTTGAGGATATAAGGAGGAATCAATCTTTGTTAAGGAAGTTTACTGTTGGAAGGATATTAAGGAGGACAATCTTTGTGAAGGAAGTTATGTTGAGGATATAAGGAGGCCAATCTTTGGTTTAAGCGGACCAGTTACTGTTGAGGATATTAAGGAGGACAATTTTCTTGTGTTTAAGGAAGTTTACCTGTTGAGGATATAAGGAGGAACAATCTTGTGTTTAAGGGAAAGGTATACCGGTTGAGGATATAAGGAGGCCAATCTTTGGTTTTAAGGAAGTTTACGTGTTGGAAGGATAAAGGAGGCCAACAGTGTTTAAGGGAAGTTATGTTGAGGATATTAAGGAGGACCAATCTTTGTTTGAGGAAGTTTATTGTTAGGATATAAGGAGGGGGGGGGAAGGAAAAACATAACTCACAATCTTTGTTTTAAGGAAGGTTACTGTTGCGGATATTAAGGAGGCCATACAGTGTTTAAGGAAGTTACCTGTTGAGGACTCAAAGGGGGGGGAAGGCCCAAATCTTGTAAGGAAGTTACTGTTTGAGGAATTTTAAGGAAGGCCAATTTCGTGTTTAAGAAGGTACTGTTGAGGAAGGATAAGGAGGCCAATCCTTTGTTTAAGGAAGTTTTAACTGTTGGAAGGATATTAAGGAGCCAATCAGTGGTTTAAGAAAGGTTACTGTTGAGGATCTAAGGGGCCAATCCTTTGTTAAGGAAGTTACTTTGTTTGAGGATTAAGGAGGACAATTTGTTAAGGAAGTTACTGTTTGAGGATATAAGGAGGCCAATCTTTGTTGAGGAAGTTACGTTGAGGATATAAGGCGGCCCCATCAGGTTTAAGGAAGTTACTGTTGAGGATATTAAGGAAGTGGCCAATCAGTGTTAAGGAAGTTACTGTTGAGGATATAAGGAGGCCAATCCAGTGTTTAAGGAAGTTACTTGTTTTGAAGGAATTAAGGAGGCAAATCAGTGTTTAAGAAGTACTTGTTTGAAGGATATAGGAGGACAACTTTGTTTAAGGAAGTACTGTTGAGGAGTATAAGGAGGACAATTTCTTTGTGTAAGGAAGTTTACTGTTGAGGATATTAAGGAGGACCATATATTTGTTTGAGGAAGTTACTGTTGAGGATAAGGCGGACCAATCAGTTTGTTTTAAGGAAGGTTACTGTTGAGGATATTAAGGAGGCCAATCTTTGTTTAAGGAAGGTTTATGTGAGGATTAAGGACCGGCCAATCCAGTTTTAAGGAAGTACTGTTGAGGAATTAAACGAAAGGACCAATCTTTGTTTGGAGGAAGTAACTGTGAGGATATAAGGAGGCCAATCAGTTGTTAAGGAAGTTACTGCTTTGAAGGATTAATGGAGGGACCAATCCTTGTTTGAGGAAGTTACTTGTTTTGAGGATATAAGGAAGACCAATTCTTGTTTGAGGAAGGTATGTTGAGGAATAAGGAGGGAAATCCTTTGTGTAGGAAGTACTGGTTTGAGGATTTAAAGGAGGCCAATCAGTGTTTTAAGGAAGTTACTTGTTGAGGATATAAGGAGGCAATCAGTTTTAAGGAAGGTTACTGTTGAGGATATAAGGAGGCCAATCTGTGTTTAGGAAGTTTACTGTTGGAGGATAACAGGAGGACCAATCTTTGTTTAAGGAAGGTTACTGTTGAGGATGTAAGGAGGACCAATCTTGTTTAAGGAACTTACTGTTGAGGATATAGGAAGGACCCAATCTTTGTTTGAGGGACCGTTACTTTGAGGAGATAAGGAGGCCAATCAGTGTTTTAAGGAAGTTACTGTTGAGGATATAGGAGGCCAATCTTTGTTTAAAGGAAGTTACTGTTGAGGATATAGGAGGCCATCAGTGGTTTAAGGAATTTACCTGTTGAGGATATACGGAGGCCAATCTTTTTAAGGAAAGGTACTGTTGAGGAATATAAGGAGGCCAATCAGTGTTTTAAGGAAGTTCTGTTGAGGATATCAGAGACCAATCAAGTGTTTAAGGAGTTACTGTTGAGGAATATAGGAGGGGAGGCCAATCATGTTTAAGGAATTACTGTTTGAGGATATAAGGAGGCCAATCAGTGTTTAAGGAAGTTACTGTTGAGGATATAAGGAGGCCAATCTTTGTTCAAGGAAGTTACTGTTGAGGATACGAGGAGGCCAATCAGTGTTTAAGGAAGTTACTGTTGAGGATATAAGGAGACCAATCAGTGTTTAAGGAAGTTACTGTTGAGGATATAAGGAGGCCAATCAGTGTTTAAGGAAGTTACTGTTGAGGATATAAGGAGGCCAATCAGTGTTTAAGGAAGTTACTGTTGAGGATATAAGTAGACGCAATCAGTGTTTAGGAAGTTACTGTTAGGAATGATAAAGAGGCCAATCTTTGTTTAAGGTCACGTTACTGCTTGAGGATATAAGGAGGTCCAATCTTTTTTTAAAGGAAGTTAACTGTTGAGGATATAAGGAGGCCATCAGTGTTTAAGGAAGTTACTGGGTTGAGGATATAAGGAGACCAATCATGTTTAAGTAAGTTACTGTTGAGGATATAAGGAGGCCATCAGTGTTTTAGAGATTACTGTTGAGGAATATAAGAGTCAATCAGTGTTTAAGGAAGTTACTGTTGAGGATATAAGGAGGCCAATCAGTGTTTAAGGAAGTTACTGTTGAGGATATAAGGAGGCCAATCTTTGTTTAAGGAAGTTACTGTTGAGGATATAAGGAGGCCAATCAGTGTTTAAGGAAGTTACTGTTGAGGATATTAGGAGGCCAATCAGTGTTTAGGAAGTTACGTTGAGAGATGATAAGGAGACCAATCTTTGTTTGAGGAAGTACTGTTGAGGATATAAGGCGGCCAATCAGTGTTTAAGGAAGTTACTGTTGAGGATATAAGGAGGCCAATCAGGGTTTAAGGAAGTTACTGTGAGGATATAAGGAGGCCATCAGTGTTAAGGAAGTTACTGTTGAGGATCTAAGGGAGGCCAATCAGTGTTTAAGGAAGTGGATACTGTTGAGGATATAAGGAGGGACAATCTTGTTTAAGGAAGTTACTGTGAGAAATAAGGAGGACAATCTTTGTTTAAGGAAGTTACTGTTGAGGATATAAGGAGGACAATCTTTGTTTAAGGAAGTTACTGTTGAGGATATAAGGAGGCCAATCTTTGTTTAAGGAAGTTACTGTTGAGGATTATAAGGAGGACAATCTTTTTTTAAGGAAGTTACTGTTAGGATATTAAGGAGGCCAATCATGTTTAAAGGAAGTTACTGTTTAGGATATAGGAGGCCCATCTTTGTTTAAGAAGTTACTGTTGAGATATAGAGGAAGGCAATCTTTGTTTCAGGCAGTTACTGTTGAGGATATAAGAGGCCATCTGTGTTTTTAAGGAAGTCTCTTGAGGATATAGAGGCCAATCAGTGTTTAAGGAATTTTACTGTTTTAGGATATAGGAGGCAATCTTTGTTATAAGGAAGTTACTGTTGAGGATATAAGGAGGCAATCTTTGTTTAAGGGAAGTTTACTGTTGAGAGGGTATAAAGGAGCCAATCAGTGTTTACGGAAGTTACTGTTGATGATATAAGGAGGCCAATCAGTGTTAAGGAAGTTACTGTTGAGGAGGGCATAAGTGGAGGTACAATCTTTGTTTAAGGAAGTTACTGGTTGAGGAATATGAAAGATGGCCAATCTTTGTTTAGGAAGGTTTACTGTTGAGGATATAAGGAGGCCAATCAATGTTTAAGGAAGTTACTGTTGAGGACATAAGGAAGCCAATCTTCGTTTAAGGAGTTACTGTTGAGATAGAGGAGGCCAATCAGTGTTCAAGGAAGTACTGTTGAGGATACGAGGAGGCCAATCATGTTTTAAGGAAGTTACTGTTTTGAGGATAAGGAGGCCAATCAGTGTTAGGAGACTGTTGAGGATACGAGGGAGGCCATCAGTGTTCAGAAGTTACTGTTGAGGATATAAGGAGGCCAATCATGTTTTCAAGGAAGTTACTGTTGGGATACGGAGGAGTTTCCGAATCAGTGTTCAGAAGTTACTGTTTGAGTTGAGGATACGAGGAGGCCAATCAGTGTTTAAGGAAGTTGCTGTTGAGGTATGAGGTCAATCGAAAGGGTGGTGATGGAAGGGCACAGAAAGTTGATGGGATCCTAAGCGAGATGTATGTCTGGATTAGGATACGGTTTTAAAATTGGAGAGATGTACAATTGCTCATTGTTATATATATATATATATATATATATATATATATATATATATATATATATATATATATATATGTGTGTGTGCGTGTGTGTGTGTGTGTGTGTGTGTGTGTCTGTGTGTGTATGTATGTATGTATACAAAGGTAATAGAAGGAATTTTAACAATAGTCAGTTAAATACTAAGTATACCTGAAAAAGTGTATAATAGGGTTACGTTCGGATGTGAGGTTCAATTGTTTATTATGAATGGTTATTGAGGAGGTTTGAGAGTGACAGGAACATCTAGCTGTTGCAAACATATTTCTACTTAAAGCTCAAAACAGAATTGATGGAAATGTTATGTATGAGAATTGTTGAAAGGAATCAAAAGTTTTTATGACCAATTGGAAAGTTGTGTTAAATATATAAATATAAAGTTATTTGTTTGTGTAATATGTGTCAAAGGTAAGAGAGAGTTGTCTCCTTGATTGTTTGATAATGAAGTTGAAAAACTGTAGGATAATGAAAAGGACCATCAGTGGAATCTGATGTAGGTTACTACAGTTGGTACAGCATTTCTGGTGATTGCGAAAAGAAGCCTCGGAGTCTGGTAAAAAAGAACTTGCGCATCAAGAGGAAAACGAAAAGGATAAATGGAACTTTGGGAGATGTAGAAATGAATAGAAGTATGGATGATGATAGAATAAAGGCGAGAAAGGTTGACAGAGTGAGAAATGTAGAGATGTGACGTGATGAAAAAAAATTATAAGTGAAGATCATACTATTTAAAGTTGTTTGGTCATTATAGGTTTTGGGGTGAAAGGTTGACAGAGTGAGAAATGTAGAGATGTGACGTGATGAAAAAAAATTATAAGTGAAGATCATACTATTTAAAGTTGTTTGGTCATTATAGGTTTTGGGGAATACAGGGAGCTTAGTCCAGGTGGGTAGAAGTGTCCGAAATTAAGGACTGTAGTAACCAGAAAGCATGAACACGTGTACAAGATGGCGGTGGGTGGTGCTGTCACGACGCTGGGATGTTCAGCATGGTGCAAATGACCCTGTTAGGGAGGTGCCCGAATCGGTTGATTCTGTGGAAATGAAATCATTTCCTTGTCATTCAAGGCCACACCCTTCTGTGTAGCAAAATGATATTGCATAAAGATTCATTTCAGGATGTGAGGAGTCGTCATATCTGTCATGATAGGGAATTTGCATAGTGAGGGCATAAAAAAAAAGGTACCAGCTGTCACGTCACTTCCTTCGCAGTTGCTGCTCTCTGTTATATTTCGATTTTATGAGAAGAAGAAATAAGACTAAAACAGTGCTTCAATGTAGCTGTCGATGGATGCTGACAAGCATCTGATACAGACGAGAAGAGTGATGCTCGCATTCATCTTGATTCGGCCTGTGTTAACATGTATAACTCACCGAAGTTTTCCTTTATCAATTCTAGCAATTTAGCCAAATAGTGGAATAGGTAAAGACTTTCGTGTGTTACCTTCAGTAGTTTTACTATGTTTACCATATTGTAGAGATAGGTTGATTTCGAATCAATGAACAGAACCTGAATTAAAAGACATTTGTACGTCAGAGTCGGAACCAAACCTCTCTCTCATGATGGTAGACTACTGACACTTTTGGCTTATTTTATATATTTACACAATATATATATATGTGTGTGTCTTTTTCTCTAATATATACTTATATATGTGTGTGTGTGTGTGTGTGTATAGTTGTATGTATGCGTGTACGTGTATGTGCGTGTGAGTATGCAGTCACGAGAAAATGCAAGATCACCCAAAGGTGCCCACAAGGCAGATCCGACGTCATCGGCATTGTAGGAAACTTTGTTCAGAACCGTTTCAGACCAAGGACACACACACACACACACGCACACTCTGCCGACGTGCTGATGTTGCTGTGGAACTTGTGTAATATGATGCAACCTGGTATCTTAGTGCCGAGTTTTTTTGTTTTTGTTTTACTAAACAACACTATTTTTTGTTGCAAATCAATGCCATTCTTTCCTGTTGGCCTGTAGGAAGAATAAAAGGTGTGAGTAAGGAAGTGGAATGTCAAGCTATAGAGAATGAAGTATCTGCATTTTCATAATGACCAAACGATAGCATTGATTATGTTTAGGAACTGGAAGCCGGAAGAAGGTTGTAAACTGCGCTGTTCGGGTGAAGATATAATGAGGTAATTTTGAGAAGCCACGAAGCGACAAGCTTGAGCAATTACAGTAAATGCAACGGTGGTAACTAAGGGCTCGTTGCAACGGCCCCAATGTTCTTATGTAGGGTGAAATCACTAAAAACCCGATTGCTCGGCGTTGTTGCTAAGGTTAATTCATTTCGTATCAAGTGGGCTTTAGTGGGTTTGAAATGTCTAAGAACGCTTGTCTATATTTTTTTCAAATGTAAAAATTCGCACCCATTTACCATATTCTGCGATGAACTATAGTAGATTCACATCAACCGTGCATCTGATGTCTAGGCCCGTCCCTTACGACGCTCTTGATTGGATGTTGATAAGTCAATCGCAGGGCTGGGACCTCAGTCTCTCGAGAGAGTTCATACAGGCAGAATGTATGTTCCACTTCTCCTGAGGGATACCTTTCAAAGACGTATCCCTCGGGAGAGGTGGAACATACATCCTGCCTATGTGAACTCTCTCGAGAGACTGAGAGTTTCCAATCCTGTGATTGGCTTATCAACATCCAATCAGGAGCGTCGTAAGGGACTGGCCTAGACATCAGATGCACGGTTGATGTGAATCTACTATAGCAGATTTTTATAGCTTTTAGTATTTCCGGCACAAAAATCATGCTCTCCTTCGCATTTTCTGTCGAAATGGGGTGGTTGGCAAAATCGAAGAATCACTGAAATGAGAACCAGAGAAAGAATCAGCAATTTGCTCTAGTCGATAATGTTTAAAAAGAAAATTGTCCCCCTAACCAACAATGTAAAAACGACTAAAGATATGGCTGTCTATGTTCATTGGTGCATTAATGAGTCATTCTTTCGTTTTTCTGTTACGGGGATCACATACATATGTAGGTGCACCCTTCCGTCGAAATGAGCGAAATCTCCAAACATTTTATGATTGTGCGGAAAAATGAGTTAATCTTATAAAAATCAGTTTCGTCAACCAACTTGCATCTTCTCACATATAGAAATAACGTGTAAACATCTTCGTCTTATCTTTATTTCCTGACAACCACGATCGGTTGTTAATGGCAGATTATACGAAGAAGGCTACGGTTACTATGGATGCGAATTCTGACGAAAATGTCTTCTGACGAATACGTCAGCAATCCTCGTCAGAACAAGGTGGGTTACACTGTACGCGTTTTCTGATATTCTGAGTGTCATTACGTTTCTGCCGCCCAGCAAAGATGGGCGAACTTGATCAATATTTTTTTCATGAAAGTCCGCTAATAAAGTTAGTGCTGTTAAATGGTGGAAAAACTGAACATGTCAACCAGTTATTTTCTAATAGAGACGACAAAGGAGAGTTCCAAATGTTATTTCAAGAATTGTGGGACCAACCGGAAAAGTTTTTCGACTATTTCAGAATGAGACCAGCAACATATCCCACAAACACCTGTTCTCGTACACAAGGCTGATCAATTTATCGTTATGCATGGTGGAATAATAAAATTACTCGAAATTCAACGCACAAAAATACCAAAAACAGACGCAGTTCGCATGAAAAAATCAAACTTGTTTGAACGCTCAACTGGTTCTGGCGACTTTGTACGTGTTCTGACGTGTTCGTTGCTGCCACTGTAAACACTCTCATTGGATGCATGAGTTTGTTTTTTCTTCGAATTCGTCAGAACTCGTCCGAATTATAGATATTCGTCAGAATTCGCATCCATAGTAACCGTAGCCTAAGCTGCGACGTACTTAACCTCACGGAAGGCTGCTTTAGAAGATCTTCATTTATTCCTCAACATTCTAGGCGATCGTTTGATGCAGAGATGAAAGGGAAAAGCAAAAAGGGTGTGTGTGCAGGCCTCATTTGCTTGCTAGCCTGATTTTCCCAACGAGATGTCTCTAACGCCTTTTCACGTGACCTCACCAAACAAGGCTTCCCTCTTCCTCGGGCACACCTCTTCTTCAAGGCCTCAGGCAACTCCAAGCACACATCCCCCTCATCTTATGAAGGCACCGTTGATTGTGAATAATACACCTTTAAATTTATTAATATTCTTAAATCCATGGCCTTTTGTGAGTTCATTTGGTTCACTAGTAACCGAGGTCTTAGCTGTGCTCTTAAAAATATTCTTTTGATAAATTCTTTTCAGTTGTAAATTCTTGATCTCATCAGAATTTCAGAATGAAAAAAATCAACTTTACAGTAAAATTGAGTTATTTTTCCTGGGCGAGATTTAGTCTGGAGTTTACTTAACTGGTTCTTTGTTTGTGTATTTGTGTGTTCTTCCATCGTATTGTTTATTTTCTTCAAGTTGAAACTAAAGTTGTGCTTTAGAATTATTAGTTTATTTTGTTAAATGCTATGTGCAAATTGAGGAATGGAAAATAGAGATTGCGATACATACTACGCCTGGAAGTATGAATATTAAAGAAAAGTAGAGTGGGATTTATGCGATGCTTTCTTGTATTTATGGAAACTTCACCTATTCAATGTTATATTTATATATATATATATATATATATATATATATATATATATATATATATTATATATATATGTGTGTGTGTGTGTGTGTGTGTGTGTGTGTGTGTGTGTGTTATATATATTATATAAGCGGGTGTGAATGTGTTAAAGAGAGGGGGTGGGGGAGGGAGAGAGTAACCGGGTCCGAGTGTGTCTCTCTGTTCCGGTAGATGTGTACAGGTATGCATTCCTGTTCCATAAATCATAAGCAAGTCCCCTTTCCCAGCCCATGAGTTAGAGCAGGAAGTAAATACAGCGTCGTAAGGTGTAATGTATCTTTCCCAAGGGCTGAGATTATTTGTGTTAGTGTTGTTATACGTGAATGGCGCAGCAGCCTTTCCACCCGACCTGCTTCTCCCGTTATTGTGAGCACGGAAGGATTCGAAGGTGGGACGTCTAGTAAATTTCTTCGTCGAAAGAATTAAGTGAAATGTACAGTTACAGATTATTATAACATAATAAGAGACAGATTATGTAAGTTCTCTAATGTAACGATCGACCGTTATATTTGGCAGCCTGTCTCTCGCGTACGTGTAGGCAAAGTCTGAAAAACAAACAAACAAAAAAAAACAAGTAAGGCCGAAGGAAATGTGTTGGGGATTAAGCCCGAAAGACTTGAACGACGGAGGCTTGTAAGAATAAGGGAAACCGGAAGCAGAAATAGAATTCTAAAGCTTCACATATCTGACCAGACATCGTCATGAGTACATTATTCAGTTTCTCAAAAGCTGAAGCAGTCATGGAAGTAGTTGAACGTCAAGATTATCCGTTGTATGTAGGAAATTGGAACTTGACGGTTTAATGAAAGAGTAAGGAACGCTGTCATTCATAATATCTTCTTGCCAAGTTTCGAAGGACTACAAGAAAATCAATTTACATTTATTTTTTTCGATCGTTTTGTTTTGAAAACTGCTTCTCCCCACTTTTTATAACATGAGAGCTGTAGATTAAATTCACATGAGGAATGAGCGACTGGTTTTTACTCATGACTTGCAAAGAGTCTTTAGAACAGGTCTATAACTCATCAGATTTACCAAGAAACTCGCCCCAAATCAGATACTCATGCCAATTAAAAAAATTAACGGTGTAAAAAGTTGCCTTCAAGTTAAAATCATGAAATTAATAGCAGATACTATAACTAGCAATAATTCCTTCTCAAAAAATCGAATAGATCTTGATATACAAGACAAAAAAATGGAACTAAAACAGCATAGTAGTGATGACAGTGGCGGTTGAATGTTAGAGGCAGCGAACACCTATAACTCAGGTTTGTCAAAAGTTACCCGTGATATACACCGCTGCTCTAATCAAAGAAAATGGAGATCATTTTATTCAAGGTGGGCTTAAGGGGGACTAGGATTGGGAACTGTGTGACATTTCTCCTTATTGGCAAATACGACTACCTAGATGCATTTTTTAGTTGTTTTAGGCTCGTTTACGTGCTTTTTTTTATTGTTTGTTTGGTTAACTGGAGCAAGTCCTTGGGGGTTAAAGGTAACAACTTTACCGTATGATACTATTCGCCAACATCCAAAAGTTTTGTTGTCGAATTGTTGTTAGGCGTATCAGTCAGTCACTTAAAAATATTATGATGTAATATAGTTTTCTGAATATATATCATCAATGCTTGGGTATTTTGAACGTGATTGCTATATACAGTCGATGAATATTGCAAGAAAAAAAATGCCAAGCAGATAGAAATCTGCGCTTTTCTTTTAAATATCGCAAATAAATAAATAAATAAATAAATAAAAAAGTATCTGATTTTGTTAATTTAATATTTCCTCATAAGTATCCGCATGACTTTCCTTGTTTTTTTTTTTTTTAATGACTGTTTGCATGTCTGCCAGGCCTGTACCGGGGTGTGGGTTGGGGGGTCGAACGAACCCAACCCCCGCCCGCCCCCCACCCTTAAAAAAAAACTGAGTTCTGTTGTTCATACCTAACTGACCGTTTATGCTATATTAATCTTACGTCGGTTTTACAGGAAAATCACTTCCCCAGAGGTTAATTCGGCATAAACGATCAATTAGGTATGGACAACAGAACTCAGCTATTTTCAACCATATAAATAACCATAACCACAGAATAAACTGGAATGTGTCACGTATAATTTATAGCAGCAACTGTCGACACAAGTCAGATGATAAAACCGGCCTTGATTAAACAAAGACAGGTAATGAACATTTCAAAGGGCACCTGGGATTCAGGTGTCGTAGATAAAATCTTCCTTCAACCAACGCTTAAGAAGATTAAAGAGGAAAATCAGTTAAGCCTGAAAGGCTTAACTGTGGATGGATCTCTTGGTATAAATACCGCCTTTTCTGTAACATTTGTCATTCATTACTGCCTGAAGAGAGAGACAGCAGTCTCTGAAATATACCACACTCTTTCTATATTTTGGTGTTTTTATAGGCTCCTTTTATTATTATTATTATTATTATTATATATATATGATATATATATATATATATATATATATATATATATATATATATATATATATATATATATATATATATATATATAATGAAGATAGCGAAGAAGGTAACCAAACACAAGTTTAACAGTCGCTTTACCATCAATCATAGTCTTATCGTTACCACTTCACCATACATTCAGATATCCCTCACTAATAACCATTTACAGTACCAAGGCCATAGAGAGAGAGAGAGAGAGATGAGCGGATCAATGCATAGATAAGCAGTCAACTGGCAGGTAACAACTGACTGAATCGTTAGATAGATACATTTTAAATTACATTATTAGATAGATAGACAGAAAATGTAAATTATATTATTATTTGATAGATTGACAGATAGATAGACAAAAAATCGTACAAAATATATTAAACTGAAGTAACTTTCAGAGAAAGAGAGATATGAGCGGATCAATGGATAATAAATCAGTCAACTTGCAGGTAACAACCGACTGGATCATTAGATATATACAACAATGTAAATTATTAAATAAATAAACAGGCAGATGGGAAAAATCACACAAAATAAGTTTAAACTGAAACAACTTTCAGAGAGAGAGAGAATGGGGTGGGGGGGAAGGCAGGTGAAGGAAGAAGGAGCGGGGTAGGGGAGGGAGGTGGTAGGCGGAGCTTTTTTTATACTGTTGTGTTCGTATTCATTTCTGGCTAATCGAGTTTTTGTTACAGGGACAAGTGTTCATTCTTTACAATCAGTGAGTCATGATACTCTCATAAATTACGGCTCTGGGTGTAATACACTATACAGCAAAATCTCATACTGATACGAGTGTTCGTTACAGAGTTATTGCCCAAAAACGTGCTTGCGCTGTCTGTGAAACCCATAGTAGTAAAGGCTAAAAGATGGCAACAATTTTCACTGGGGGTTGGCTGCAGTCTAGAGACATTGCTCTGTAGTTATACCATTTGAGTCAAATTCACGTGTGTATAACTGAAATCTAATTTAACCGAAAGATCCATGATCAACAGGTTTTTATATTCACTTTCAAGCTTTCGTCAAGATGAAATGGTTACGTTATTTGTGATATAGAAATGGGTCTGGACATTATGAATTGCCAGTTATAAAAAACACGAAGCTTGTTCCCTTATGCAAGGTCCATGTTTATTTTGTTGCTTTACTTAAACGTGATAGGTATCAAGAATTGGCAAATTCGCAGAGAAAGTGTAACAGCAAAACTGTGTGTGAGAGAGAGAGAGAGAGAGAGAGAGAGAGAGAGAGAGAGAGAGAGAGAGAGAGTAGTAACCTGATATGCATCCACCTTTATCAAAGTCCAGGGTAAACTCAAGCTAAGTATATTGAACGGCCGCACGAAGATATCGTTTAATATAATTTGTCGGCTACGCAATACAGAAATGGGTGTATACAATAATTGATCCCCGAGGGGCTGGTACTAATCACGGCGTCCCAAGGAGCTTCCGCCAAGTTTAGTACTACAACTCGGAGTAGGTGACGCGCCAAAGGTGGAATACATACCGGGTTAATACAGAGAGAGAGACACAGAGAGAGAGAGAGAGAGTCACATCATCCTGCGGGATAGACAGTGCCAATGCTAATTTATATCCCTCTCAAATTCGTTGGGTAAAGGATTTGGATGATCTTTAACGATTCATAAGCTGTTGAGAGCTGGATGGCGTCATCCACTCCCTCAGACCTTTAGATCACACTTACTATATTGCTTGGCTTTCAACCTGGCAAGCTTTGATCGGAATAGAATGAGCCAGTTGTACAGCTTAGTGGCGCTTAAAAGATAAGGGAAAAAAATAAGCTGATAACATGAACATGCGGAGGGGAATAAAATACGACTACTTCATTTCAGGTGTTCATTTTATTCAGTGCGAAAGAAAACGACTTTTCGCAATTTATTTTTCATTTGTTTACCAAATAGTTACGTCCTGCCATTTATGTTTCTTGACACATTTCAATTTTATTGTCTTACAATAATTGTTAATTGTTGACTTTGATGGTAGAATTTTGATATCCGATGGGAGTGGTTCGTAAAGCGGTTACGTACAATGAAAATCCTTTAGTTTTTCTTGAGTTCACTTTACTTACAATGATAAAACAAATAATAGGAGTTATATTAATTCTGTCAATATGACTACGACTGGAAGATATTGTTTTTCAATCTAATTAGTTTCCGTCTACGTGTTACGTGTTTATTTTGTTTGTTTGTTTGTTTCAACGAAAAACAAATTCATAGGATCAGCACTTATCGGCTGAAATATCGTTTGTTAAGTAGTTTTTTTTAAGATGCTTTACATTAATGATGTAAACAATTAGTGTGTCCCATTATAAAAATAAAGTTATATTAGAATAATCTCGATGATGATAGCTTGTATCTATAGATTAATTTGCATTGTTTGCATTCGAGATGATTGATTTGAAAAACTAGGAGGTTCCAGTAATGCAGTAATTAATACTATAACTCACATTCTTTGTAGAAAAGTGTTGCAACTATTCGTTTTATTTCTGAATAATTATAATCACAAGTCTTCTAATTTTGACGGTTAAATACTACGAGAATTTCGACATTAGACTCTTGATCTGGATGTGCGTTCTCAAAAGTAGAACCTACTATATAGCTGCACATCGTGGTCCACGGAAAAATAAAAATAATAATAATAATAATAATAATAATAATAATAATAATAATAATAATAATAATAAAACTTGAAGGTTTCTGTTTTCAATTTTGTATTTACCATGAGCTGAGGTCTAATGCACTTGGGTCAGGAGTTTTCCATCTGTCCAAGAGTTTGCTTATTAGTAGTGAGGTGAAAATTGCTAGTCTTATGAAAGCGCTATTTACCCTTCCATTGATTGAAAAGGCCCAATAATTCCTCAAAAATGTTCTTGGAATTATCATTATTATCATTATGACTTCGAGTGTTATAGCTATATAATTTTTAAAAGATATACGATACAATGCATTTCCTCCTGAGGCTGAATACTATTAAAAGTGCTTTTGGGAAAGTAAATCCACAGTAGTGTGTCTGTGATTTTGTTATTTAAAATGTATAAAGCAGAAAGCTCTCGATGACCTGGACGACCATCCTTGTCAATCTGACTTACAAAAAGTGGCTACGTAAAAACTTTGTTTTGACTTGTTTATAAATGGGTTGTTTGAAGATGGGTAGTTGGCTCTCCATGTTATCTCTTCATTCTCTAACGCAGGGTTGCCAGATATATTTTTCAAAAAGTAGCCCAAACGCTTCCAAAAAATCGCAAATTTAGAGTTAAAGTAGCCCAATTTTTATTAATATATATATATATATATATATATATATATATATATATATATATATATATATATATATATATATCAATATCAATAAAACATTTATATGATTACTTACCTACAGTTTTGGTCCTGCTTGGCTATCTTGCTAGTGAAAATATTTTTAAACAAATCTTTCAGTTTCTTTTTTAAACATAGTATATATAATTGTTTTGAAAATCAATTGTTTCAAACGAAACTTCCGAAATGTTTCATATTTGCAATTAAACTAAATAGATTCTTTTGTTGGAAAATTAAAATAAAATTGTCTTAATCTTTCAAAAATGAAATTTTGAAAAACAATCTCTCATTTTATTTCATGAAAATACGGTAAATAAAATTCTTTTCTATTCTTTTGTTGAAAATTAATCAAATATATCCAGCAAATCACCCACTAGACATTCTTCATTTCCTCATTTTTTTCTTTTTTGTAGATTGATGAGTCAAAATTTAGCATGGACCTTTTCGTTCAAATCCTGTACAGCATTTACCATTTAATTCCAAACTGGTCTTTATCCTTAATATTGAGGTTAGAGATCTAGGCCCATTCGATTTCTCACTTGGTTTTTACGCTTGTTACTCTAGAGAAAACCCTTTCTACTAGAGCATTACTATGGGGAGGCTGTACACTTTTAATGCAAACTCCGATATATCTTTTAAAATAAAGTCACCTCCCGCATTAGTTACACCAATTGCCTTTGTCCAAAACTGATTTCCTGAAGTTGGGATGTCTCCATCACAAATGTTATTCCAGTCTAGGTTCAACAAAGTTCGCCATTGACCTTCAATATCTGCTATTTCAAAGCGATCAGCTAGTTCTAAAGGTAGTTCAGAGAAAGGTGGCCGTGTGTGGCTTAAACAGACAGTTGGTGAAAGGTTCTTTATTTTCTTTAAGGTCTCCATGTTTTCAGGAAGACGAGAAAGTAGTTCCTTACATGCTCTTAAAAGGAATTTGTGGCATCTTGATTTTACACCGTGCAATTCTTGCGCCTGAAATTAAATTGGCTTGTTTCTTACTGGATACGAGGGAGGTGAATTCATAACCAAAATCAACATTTTTTAAAGGGAGAAAATATTTACGACATATTCAGATCAACTTCAAGCTTAACATAATTTGAAAGTAAAACTCTTCTCAGCATCACCAATGTAAAACACTCTAGCTCTCTGAGTAGGCTACAATGATCTGCTTCTTCTCTTTGAAAAAGCAAGTTTATCCTCTCGAAATCATTTAGAATGGGTCTTAGAAATGTCAAGTAGAGTTCATTTTTATGGTCAGAGTACATAGAGTAGAGTTCTCTAGATACATATTATCACATGAAGAAGCTGCAAACTGAAAGTGAGTTTTCAGTGCATCCCACTGATCAAGAACTCTCTTTACACTGTTGCTTCTGGCTAGCCACCGAAGGTTGCCAGATAAAGGTATTAATTGCAGAGGATCCTTCCCCATCATGAATCAGCTTATAAATTTTCATATATCCTCTCTTCTCAACGCCGATCTGTGAAACCAGTTATATGTTTCTCTAAAGTATATAATCAATACAAGATGGCATTTCTTCTGATGCGTGAGAACAAGCTAAATGAAGTGAATGACAGGTACACTTTAAAAGAATGAGATTAGGAATATCTTTTTTCATAATACCCAATTATACACAGAAAATGGGTGACATCCACAAAAGATTTTGAGCACCATCTGTCGCTATTGCAAAGCATTTATTCAAATCCACACCGATTTCTTGAAAATAATCCTTTATGTGCTGATGTAAAGCTTCTGCTGTGGTACTTGTCACTGGGATTAGTCCTAGGAACTGAGACACTATCTTGTTGTGGAATGAACTGTAATAGCGAACACAAACACACAAATGTTTTATGCAAGCAATATCTGTTGATTCATCTATGATTAATGAAAATGCAGAATCTTTTATGTCTGCAACTATTTCTTTTAAGAGTACTGGGGACAGAACCTTCTTTATTATGGCGGTGCATTTCGTTCTATGTAATCTAATATTCTCAGAGCTTGAGGAACAAGGCATATCCTTCTTCAGAATATCACATAAATGATCAATTGATCTAATTGATGAATGACACGCAATATAAGCTGAAAGCTGTAATTCAAGTCGGGTAACTTTGTCTCCTGTGAAATAGTCCATAGTTTTCAAATTTTGTTTGGAAGATATTTTTGACATGTTTTGTTTTATGCTTTACAGAATCACTATGTTTCTTCAAATCAGCTTTGTGGGCCCTTAGTTCGCTTTTGCATAGCTTGCAGTAAGCTTTATTTGCATCACCTTTAACTTCTTCGATCCATTTTTCAAAAATGGGGTCTTTTAACCATGAATGTTGAAAACCCTTGTTATATTTTGCCCCACTTCCCATTTTGTTCGCACTCTTATCTATGTTATTGTCACCACTAGGCGTAACCATCGAAATCTCAACTGAAACTGATGATTTGACTCAGTGTTGACTTGCCGTACAGAGTTGCCGTTTGAGAATTTTTTCGATATCTTCATTACCCAAATAACCCTTTTTCGCCAATATATTGTGGAAAAAATCCATAAAATATAAATCTTCAAATACAAGATTTAAGGTTTTAATAAAATTTCATGGTAAAAATCCCACAAAATAGGAAAAATTCTCCCCATAAAGATGCTGAAAATTATTCCGCAACCGGCAACACTAGAAAACTTGCAACCATCACACAAAACATTACTCAAGATGAAGCTGTAGAATACATGTACCATACGAGTTCGATATACGTGCTGATGAACAAACATTGAAGCATAAAAGTTGATATAATAAGCTTATTATATCAATCTCTATACATAGTTAAAAATATATATAATCCTTGTAACAGACAAATAAAAATAAGCTTTTGCTTATTTGCAGTTAAACTAAATAAAAAATCTATATAAAATAAAAGTAGCCCAAATGTAGACCCAATTAAAACCACTAGTAGCCCAAAAAGTAGCAAGTAGCAAGTTGTGAAATTTGGTCGCAAGAAGCTGTAAAAAGTAGCCCAATTTGCGATAAGTAGCCCAATCTGGCACCACTGCTCTAACGGCCAAACCAGCTAATCACCTAGATCTTCAAAGTGGCGTTAGCTAGTTTGCCATTAGAGAATGAAGAGATAACATGAAGAGCCAACTACCCATCTTCAAACAACAACCTATTTGCAAACAAGTCAAAAACAAAGTTTTTTTGTAGCCACTTTTTGTAATTATAGTCAGATTGACAAGGAGGGCCGTACTCATCAAAAGCTTTCTGCATTATACAATTTAAATAACAAAATCACAGACATACTACTGTGGATTTACTTTCCCATTTTATTGACTCATGTGATTATGAGTTTTCTTTGAAAAAGCTTTTGCTGTTAATACCGTTGATGTTGCTGATGACTCTGTTTTCGTAATATTGTGTTGTTGTTGCAGTTTCATTGTAGTTCTTATGCATAATTTTCGCTTTTGTTGATAGACTTGAAATTACATATCATATATTGTTTTATTTCGATTATATTTGATCGCAGTTACATTGCTTTTTATACCGTGAAATCTGTGCTTCGAAATACGTCATATCAAGTATCATCATAAAAAAATAAAAAGATATTTATGTAACGGATACATACTTCATGCATTGCCTTCAGGTCATTCAGTGAAGGGGAGAGATATAACCAGGTATATAGTCCTTGACCAAACTCGATTAGAGCCATGAAATCCTGCCTATGAACACCGGCCTTTGTTCTCATGATGGAAACGTGATTTGAAAGGCTGCTGTTTGTCTCACAATTTTGAGACAGGAATTTCATAAAAAAATGCTTAAGGGAAACTAACAGCTCAAGTGATTAGAAAGCCGCTCCAACTTGAGGCCACTTGCCTCTCCTGAGGTCCTGGACAAAAATTATATAATTGCTTTATTCATTAAAAAAAAAATGCAGGCGCCGATACTGTTTTTGGAGTTAACCTGTTATATGGTAAAAAGGGTCAAAAGTGTTTCTCTGATTGATACCGCGCCGCCACCCCCCCCCCCCCCCCCACAACCCCCTCCCTTGGAAAATATGCTGCGGGTGCCCATGGTTTTGTGGGAAAGGTTACCCACACTTTCCGTATTTCTTTGTTTACATATTCTCTACAGAAAAGACTCGTGCGTCGCTGTTTACATATCCATCTGCCATTTCGTCCAAAGCGATCTTTTTCTTTTTTACGGAATGAAAATGTTCTACGCCAGAGTTCATTTTCCCTTTCTACTTGTAGGAGATGTTCAAGCAGTGGTTACTCGTTTTTGTTTCTTTGTTGTACTACGAAGGTGAGGGAGAAATCACTCAAACATAATTCATAATGCAGTTCACTTACTGTTCACTGATGCCTCCTTCAGACAAAGTGACTTGGATGGGAAACTGCGATTCGATGGCTAAGGAGATAAGGAGATGCATCACGATACGCGATCCTCTTGAGTAAATCATGTGGTCAGTTGACGGTATCGGATGTAAGGACAAAAAATGATCAAAAAGAGCATATACATACGTTCAGGCAGATAGGCAGACACACACACACACACACACACACACACACACACACACACCACACACATATATATATATATATATATATATATATATATATATATATATATAATTTTCGTTAAAAACAATTGCTTTAGTGCCATCAATAAATTTCTTGCAGGTATCTTCATACCGACGAAGTTTTTCCTGAAGCGAGAATCGGAAAAAACTTCGTCTGTATGAAGATACCTGCAAGAAACTTATTGATGCCACTAAAGCAATTGCTTTTAACGAAAATTGTATAAGAGAAAATTATGCCCTAAGAGTGTGTGTATATATATATATGATATATATATATATATATATATATATATATATATATATATATATGCTAAAATACCACAAAACATGCAATAGATTTTTTATATGTAAATGTCACAGGTAAATGTGGGCCCTACTTTGAATTCAGTATCGAGTGCTTTCACATTTATTCGCGGATTGTTGGGTACAAATGAGCATCAGTTTAGACGAAAAATGGTGAAAATTAAGCAAAAGAAAAAGCACAGCTAGATCATCAGTAATTGTCAAAGGGTAGTAAGGAAAGAGGTAATCCAGGATGCTGAAACACCGTTCTTAGCGCCAAGATCTATGGAGAAAAAACGTGTAAACTTATCCCGAATGATCCCTTTCTTTACTGCCCTTTGACAGTTAATTACCTGATGGATCTGTTCCTGTCATTCACTTTTTGATCATTGCTCTAAACGTTTTTATTTGTACCCTAACGATGCGCGAATATTCATGAAAGTTCTTTGCACCGAACTTCTGCATTTTACTTTCCTGTGGTAGTAACGGAAGATGAACATCAAATAATTTAAATTTCGCAATATCTTTTTAGATACTGACGAGTGTTTTCATTCTCTTCAGGAATATCCGATGCGCATTACTTTTAGGAATCCCCGGATATTTTGGCGCCTTTCACGCTCTTAATCATTTCTTTTCTTTCATGGGTGCATAAATCCCTCTATGACTGAACTTGCCACGATCATTATTTTAACATATATTTTAAAATGCCAGACGGTAGCTATATCTCAATGAACGTCTGTAACAAGAAAAGATTAAAGAAATGATCTGAGCCAACTTTCTTGGATCCAGTACCCTCTGTCCGGCTCTTAATTAACACAAACGTACCTACGCTACATTGCCTTTGGGAGTGTGGTGAAACTGAACGACCCGCCCTAATCTTACCATAATATTGTCTTTCGAGATAGTGACTGAGTTCAAACCGCATTACGAATACAAATTCACTTCACAGAGTGCACTCGGGCCACTGACCCGGATTCAGATAAAAATAGAGGACACGTCAGTGCCCTTTTGACCATAGAATAGCATTCTGTGTTGCGTAATGGCACTAAAATGAAACCCCAGGATTAGACAAGAAAACAAAATATGCGTCAACCAGAGAAAGGCGATCTCTGGAATGGCTCTTGGTATCCAGTCTCCGATATAAGTTGTCCAGGAGGTTGCCCTCTCAGCCTTATTTTCATGTTGCTGGGATGCTTTACTTTTATTGCAGCGGGAGATTTGGAATTCTTGACTTGCTCTTAGCGACTAATAATGAACCCTAGACTGCTTCGTTGTCAAGGGAACAAACCCGTATTCTTTGTGTGTGTGTGGTGGAGGGTTATTGGATGGTTGGTTAACCAGCTTCCCCCGCCCCACCCTCCTGAGTCACGTGATCTCTTCCGGAGTCTTTATACCGGCCCCCTTATTCAAAGGACGCCTTTTCTCTCTCTGGCATCGAACGAAATTCAGGTAAACATTTGTGGCAATCGAAAGTAAACTGGAGCACCTGTGGATACTCATTAACTTTTGTGTTCCTAATCACCATGGGCCTAAATTTTTCTTGGCGACTATCCTGTTTGACATTTAATTGATCTTTTTGCATTTTTTTGCGTTTCCTGTTTCTTCAGCCTCACGAATTTTCATTATTACTCAATAGACAAATAAATAGATAAGCCTAAAAGACCATCGGCGTTCAACGCAAACTTTCGCAAAATGAAATATCACCCTTAAGACACAAATGAATGCAAGTAAATCAACAAAGGTGATAACTATATACTTCCATAAATAGCTATGTAGGTCAGAACATTGACGCCTAAACCACATGCTGTTTTAAACTACTTTTACGGCCTCTCTTATGAGCCTTTATTTATTATTTCTTGAATAGTTGTGCAAGCACCTGAACTGATCTGATCATCTGCTCGGAAACCCTGGGCGACTGGCAAAAATCTTGACAGAATTTGGGGCTCAGAATAGTTTTCATGTTTTCCTAATACATGGGTCTTTTGATTTTCATCAGCAAAACTTTGATGTTTGCTTACATCTTGCTAGTTTGGAATAAAAGTTCCGAATAATTGATGAGGATGTCATGCCAAATTCCCATTTCTGCTTCTTCCTCCGTATTATTATTATTAATATTATTATTATTATCTCGCTTGTCTCCATTATTATTCCTGTGTTTGGTGCAAAGCAGTTGACTGGCAACTGAAATTGAGTTCTGTTCAGTTTCTTATTCCAATCTTATTATGAGTGGCACCGTTATTCAATTAGCGCATTGTGCCTGCTTTCTAGAACTTTTCTTAATTCTGATCATCCTTCGTATTTAGATCTTCTCTGGCCACACCCCGACCCCTTTTATTTTGTTTACTGGAAGTTTATTTAGTTTGCAGTTCATCGCTTGAACTCTGGAAGTTCAAATATGGTGCAAATACTTTTGTTTTGGTGTAGCTGGCTCATAGGAGTCTCATTTCATAGTTCCCCGTATGGGGTAGTGCCGTCAGTGCACCTCACGGGGTTCACTGTAGGCATTACTAACGGTTCTTTGCAGTGTCCCTTCGGCCCCTAGCTGCAACCCCTTTCATTCCTTTTACTGTAGCTCCATTCATATTCTCTCTCTTCCATCTTGCTATCCATCCTCTCCTAACTAACAACTGTTCCATGATGCAACTGCGAGGCTGTCATCATGTTACACCTTTCAGACCTACTCACTCTCAATTTTCTTTTCATCGCTGAATGACTCCTTCGGTCCCAGTGCTTGGCTTTTGGTCCAAACTCTTTGCTCTATTTCATAGTTAGTTATACAACTTAATGTTTTCATTTGTTATTTCTCTTGTATAGCTTTTGCCTCTTAATTTCTTTTTTCGTTCTCGGCTGATTTCCCTACTTTGGCCTTTGGGCTTTTGGCTTTATGGTTTTCCAAATGTTTGCATATTGGACAGTAATGATTGCCATTCTATTGTCTTGGGGTGAAAAATCCTTCGCCAATGAAATCCTGCTCTGTGAAAGAAACAAAAAACAAGAAGGCAAGACGATTAACTTTAGATACATCTACATTTGAAACACAGATAAATGTGCAAATAAACACTGAACAGAAAAAAATAAGCAATATTGACTCAACTATGACACTTATGCATAGATCATACTACCTTGCATCACTTCTTAAATGTAAGAACATTCACAGTTAGGAAGATATCCTAACCAGCCACAATAGTCGTATATTATTATTATTATTATTATTATTATTATTATTATTATTATTATTATTATTATTATTATTATTATTATTATTATTATTATTTAATTGAACATACAGACTGCCCAAATAAAAAAACGTACTGATTAGACGTATAAAGGACATAAAAGAATTATTACGTATGTTTAGCGGAGAATAAAAATCAACAAAAACAAGTTTTCAAAATGGGTAAATTAATGCCACTAATTTATTTTTAAAATGATGCATAAGTATAGGGCACCTTCAGGTAAGATACAGAAAATAAGTCCGTGAAATACCCATCGCAAAGAGTCTCAGCCATAGACCAAGGTTCGGAAACACCATTCAAAGCAGTGCGACTAGGGAAGCATCTCAGACCCAACTGTTCCACTTTAACCGTATAACCCAATCAATTAACTGATTTTGGAGATTTATCTGGCGTAACAACTACTAAGATCGCTGATGCCGACAATGTATTATTATTATTAACATAGTTTAACGAGACCACTGATTTGACTATCATGTAACTTGAACACAGGAAGACTTCAGGTGATGTTTAAGCGTAGTTTTGCCATTTTTTTAAATGTCTAAATTGGGTAATGAGAGAGGTTTATGGTGCTGTATCCTTACATGATAATACAAATAAAAGGCGGGTGGCCCTCGCATTTCTGAAAACCAGGCAGGTGTCCTTTTCTTGTCACTTTCATCCATTATGAAAATGGTTTCTTTGTATGAGTTGGAGAGAGAGAGAGAGAGAGGTTGTCTGTTGACATTTGATGTTATTAGTGTAACATGGTGAATACAGTATATCATACCTCCTTTACAGTGAAGTATTTGAGAATAAATATAGAACTGCAGAGTTGCCGTAAGGAATTTATAATTGGTTAATTACTAGGCATCTTAGTATATGAAGTATACAGTTAGGTGATATCTTTTATCTTTCCTTTACATATTGAACATAAAAATTTTAGTATAAAATTGATTAGGATAAAACAGAGAAACATATACTTATCTGTATAAAAGATACTATATTTTGTATAATTTGATGAATCACGTAGTAGGCTATATGTGACGTCAAAGCAGCTGTAGATATCTAACCGTCGGTCTGGAAAAAGTTTTGCAGAAAAAAAAAAGATCCAGTAAAGACTACTCTGGCTTTAATGCTGTTTACTGTGGGTGATTGTTCATAATTAACGGTGTAATAAAACCAAGTGATATATATATATATATATATATATATAGATATATAATATAATAATCTATAATATATTATATAATAATATATATATATCACTTGGTTTTATAACTCAGCTGAGTTTTGCATATCGAGCTGGAGTATCTACGATGGTGGGCCCCGTGATTAAGCTATTTCCTAACGAACGTTGTTAATGGTTATGTGCGCAGTATTAAGACGTACCAAATCGCCGTGCAGCGTTTGATATGGTAGTAGTACTACATGAGCTTATGAAGCAAAACTTCAGTATAGATGATGTACTGAAATGGAAACGAGTTACCTATAAAGTAGAACTTTCCATAAGTAAATCGAAAATTACAAGTTCCAATCGAATCTTTGTCAAAAGGAGTACCGCAAGGCGGTTTTCTGGGACCTTTGTTATTCGGTGGATCAATACTTCGTCGAACAATCATAGGAGAAACCATGAAATAAAGCTATATGTTTTATCTCCAGACGATACAAAGTTCCACCTAATTACACACACACACACACACACACACACACACACACACATATATATATATATATATATATATATATATATATATATATATATATATATATCATGTATGTGTGCGTGCATGTGTGGGTATACATTAAATCATTAAATATATATGTGTATAATTAGGTGGAACTATGTATCGTCTGGAGATAAAACATATTCTTCTATGATTGTTCGACGAAGTATTGATTCACCGAATAACCAAGGTCCCAGAAAACCGCCTTGCGGTACTCCTTTTGACAGATTCGATTGGAACTTGTAATTTTCGATTTACTTATGGAAAGGTCTACCTTATAGGTAACTCGTTTCCATTTCAGTACATCATCTATGCTGAAGTTTTGCTTCATAAGCTCGTGTAATACTTTCATATCAAACGCTTCACGACGATTTGGTACGTCTTAATACTGCGCACATAACCATTAACAACGTTCTTTAGGAAATAGCTTAATCACGGGGCCTACCATCGTAGATACTCCGGCTCGATATACAAAACTCACCTGAGACGAGGGTCGGGTTGAGGCCTTCCATATAATTTGGCTGATTTTGAAAAAAAACAGAAACAGGATGAAAATTGCTACTCCAGTTAGCAGCGAAATTTGTCTCTGCTGTGAGGAGAGATGTGCATCAATGTGTTTACAGAAGTCTTTGGTTTTTTGGTAACTACCTAGACAAGTGCACAATATATAAGGTAGTCTAAATGAATTCTTTCTTCTCTAAGCTATAGGTAGGTAGAGAGGAGAGAGAGAGAGAGAGAGAGAGAGAGAGAGAGAGAGAGAGAGAGAGAGAGAGAGAGCTTACTGCTAGCAAATTTAGTGAACGCGTTGAATATATTGAAATCTTCAAGTCTTAACCCATTCTTCACATTCTTGAAATGTATTTTCTGAAACATTATTTAGCATTCGTGCATCATAGCAAAATAGTCGGTTAATCAGTAGGAATAGGGTAACAACATTTACTCCGGGGATACAGAAATCAACAATCATTTAATGAATTTTTGGCCCAAGTTCTACATTATCGTGACCAAAAAGTAAATTTACATAAAAAAAAAAACACGTATGGGACTGATATTTTCTTATGTTACACAGTATGTAGTACGTGTTTGTCTAAGTATGTGTGGTTGTGCGATGCGTGTGTTTAAAATACCTCTGCGTTAAGCTCACTCCAGCAGCGTTTACACTGTTTCTTCAACTTAAAAAGTAGTACTATGTTACGTGAAGTAACCAAACCTTGTCCGATAACCAACATATTTTTCTTATGCATTAGAATTATAAGTGCATTGGTCGATGTATGTCCATTAACTTTGACAAAAAACTGAGGTTAAGCCAGCCTTATGTAGGCACGGGCTCTTGCTCGTTGAAAAGCCCGTAATAACAAAAATAGAAAGTAGTCAATGTTATGTTGTAAAATAAAGAAAAATAATTGAATAAAAGATTAGTCATTTGCGTGCAGCGTAGGTACACAGAAACTGCGCACACGAAGTATACTAAATAATTAGGACTGAGAAATGTCACGTATTCTATGTATAGGTACTACCTCTGCGAATTAAGATATTTTATGAATATATTTAAAGATCCTTGATTTTATGTATCAGTACTGTAAAGTAGCGGTCATTCCATGTGAAGTTAGAAATTTTCACTCTTCCCAAGGCACTTCGCACATTTAAAATGTGGAAATACACAGCATAGCAGTCATTCTAAGAAGATGATTTAGCCATTTACGGTGAATGGAATAATCACATCGTTGTCAGAAAGGAGGACAAGGCGAAATAGGGGATGGACTTCGTTATAAAGATCCTATTGTATGCTTTTTTTGTTTGAAACATTATTAAGGTAAATGCGAGGAATTTTGAAGTTGATAAAGATTGTTGTTTTCTGAGTAGTCACTTTACAGATGATTTCTATGTACATTTTAGTGAGTCATAAACATAACTTCATATTAACGAAGTTAACTAAAAGTTTATCCCCCAATGTTTTGTTTCTTTCTTTGGTGTATGACTCATGTGGACCTGTGGCATCCAAGAAACAAAATGTTAGATAATATATTAGATTTAAAGAGCGAGATATTCTATACAACACCAAGACGATGCTCTTTTGTTTTTATTCACGGAGGGTTCGACCAAATCCTTACGTCTATGGCCACGGTGAAGAAACGTCAGAGAAATTGGCCGTGAATTTACTTTTATGATTTAAAAGGTCCAATTTTGTGTTACTGTGAGCCCTCGTCTAAGTTTCCCTGTGAACCAGTTGTTTTATACTTATTTAAAGGAATGTAAGTCATAAGTTTTTTATGTTGTTCAAGTTACTTTCATCGCCTTTTATGGATATTTCTCAAACTTGAGAATTTGTTCCAAGGTTTCGCCCACTGACTTTGACGAGACCTGGACTTAACTTACTTTCAAAGCGAAATAAAATTAATTTGTGATGTTGACCATTTTGGTCATTTTGAGGATTATTACAGAGAATGTTTAAATTGTACGTTAGCCTCGTGTGGTGAATTAAAAGCACAATTATTAGGCTCGAAAAGTTAAAGTTGGTGAGCCAGGTGTTGGCTCTCTGACTCACGACAGGAGCGAGAAAAGTCGGGGTTTGGCGAAGTTAGTTTCCAAAGGAACATTGTAGCCTAGTCATCTGGTTGACCATTTTGCTTGTTAAATTTAAGTTATTGCTTCAATTTTCATTTTCTGTATACCTACTACTATTAGGTTACATGACAAGTTATGTGGATACTAGCTACTATAGTTCATTTTTAACTTCGCTTAAACCTTTTTAAGGCTAGAATGAAATCTTCGATGATGGAATTATACCTTGTACTGTAGTATGTTTCTGTAAAAATATCCCATTATCGTAATAAGCAAGTAAAAGTGCTTGACATATAAAGAAGACCTGAACTTCTGTAGTTTATGCATAGCACAGCTAAATGTAGGTACTAGGCTATAGGCTAACCCACCTAGTAGGCAAACAAGGAAAAGTTGAGATTTTGAATAGGTCCTGTTGTGGCCTAACCTAAGAATTACCAAGAGTCCAATGGGAAGATCCTAGGCCACATGAAAATCATTATCAAAGCATTACTTAATTACTGCATTGGTATTTCTAAGCAACAACTCCTTACAGACTTCAAGGAATGGCCCTGCGAATACAAAAGCCACGAGGGATTGGGGGAGTCAAATATATGGTAGATCTAGGGTACTATTCTGCGGCGGCCTAAACTATGGCAGTTGCGGTTTTTCTATGCAGTTTTACCTCCTGAACAAGAATTTTAAGTAATATTTATTCGGACGACTGTAATTAACCCCCAGGGACCAGTACTAAACACGGAGAAATACAATGGACGCCCCAATCCCTAGTGGATGTCGTATCCGCAGTTACGTTCCTTGCAGTCCGTGCGGAACTATTCTTTAGAAATACCAAATATATATTGCCGTGTTTAGTATTAACCTGAGGGGTTGATTACAGTCGAACAACAAAAAAATAGCAGTAAATTCTTAATAAGCAACCAAAGTACTATAGTATAAGTCAGTTTCCAAGGAAGTACCTGGTGCAGAGCAAGTACTACTTACTAAATTCTGCATTTTCTTATCATACCTACATAGATATTAGTACATTTGGTAGATCAATAACTCTGTGTTGGGTATTTCGCGGGAAATTGCAGTTTCCCATAGTATTTGGGTAGCTTATTAAGAATTATCATTATGGTAGATCTTCAGTACCATTCCGTGGCAGCCTAGATTATGGCAGTTGCGGTTTTTTATGCAATTTTACTTCCTGAACAAGAATTTTAAGTAATATTTATTGGAACGACTGTAATTAACCCCGGGGGCTAGTACTAAACACGGCTAAATACATTGGACGCCCCAATCCCTAGTGGATGTCGTATCCGAGGTTACATTCCTTGCAGTCCGTGCGGAACGATTCTGTAGAATTACTACCATTATTTTTGGGGAGTCGACTGTAATAAACCCCCAGGGGCTAGTACTAAATATGGCAAAATATATTGGAAGCCCCAATCCCTAGTTGCTTTGTATTTGCAGAACGTTTCTTGCAGTCCGTGCGGAGTTACTATTTCCTAGGATTATGTTCTCTCCTTTTTTTTTTTTTTTTTTTTTTTTTTTTTTTTTTTTTTTTTTTTTAATTCCATACTTTTTCTTGCAGTTCCAAGCCTAAAATGATGCTCTTCCTTGAGCATCAGTAAAATTAATGTAAGATGGAACTGTAGCTTACCTAACAGGCATTGGAATAAGTAGCTATTAAAAGCCAGCTTTCTTTTATGGAAGTGAAGGTAGGAAAGAGCTGCACAAAGATATAATTGATTGATTAATAATTTTCTGGCTAAGCAATATGAAAAGGCGTAATACAGGTGAGATAACCTGAGAATTCTAGTGAAGTAATGATATATTTGTAGTCTTATTATTTTTTGAATGTTCATCCCCAAAGTGATTGTATACTATAGTCGATTCACATAAGGTAGATTCTTGTGCCTATGAGACATTTGTTTGGCGGCCTCTGATTGGCTGGTACAGGGAGGTAGGCTGCTCACTCAGTGTGTGATATTTTTGTTTGTAGCTTAGAAAACTTGCAATATGTTTAAATTTCTTCAATTTTCTCAATTTTTGCAAAAGATAGGAAAGTTTTGGTCATACCAAAGCATTTGGTATTAAATGTACAGCTAAATGATCTTTTCCTGAAATCAATAAGATAAAACACAAAGGAATTACACCGAGTAAAAGTGAAGAGAGAAACATTTCATTCTTTATACCTGTTTTCATTTATCATCGGATTTTGCCTAATTTATGCGATCAAGAGAAAGTAAAATTTTGTGTTTTTAAACAATAAAATCACCCTGAATCCACTGGTGCTTTCAGATTTTAAATGCTTGTAATATGTAAAGAGAAAATGAAGAATATGTCTGAAAATGTTTCATCCATACTTGACGCGGCCTAAAAGGAAGTCAATCTTTCTTAATTCTTTGTTGTTTATTACTTCACCAAGATTATCATTTTATATCATTCAAAAAAGTTTCTGTTATCTCTTTCGTTTGAAAATATATTCATAAAATAAAATTAGAAACAATATTCAGAAACAACCTGACTAAAAGCTTAGGCTGAGTTGAAGAATGCGAAGTCTGTCCACAGAGTTCAACTTCTTTGCTGGTGAATTCCCCGCGGCCCATCTAGATGTGAGCTAATGATATCAGATGCATCCATCTGATTATTATTATTTTTTTCGTTATCATCAGATATGTCCAGACACCTATATGATATTGGAAGGAAAATGTTCGGCAGTCATAATGGGAATTCTGTATATTTAATTGCAGAATATTTAATGATATAACATGCAAAATATTGTCGAAACTGCAACCCTTATATCGCTAATTGGCAACTCAAATCACTTGCTGAGACAAACATGCAACGGCGCCTTGCATCTCCCATTCTCTCGGCAATACTGTCAAACTTGAACCATTTACGGATGCAACATAATAAGACATTTTTAAATATCTAACTTCCCTGGTAGTTATATATTTATAGCTTCATCCCGCCGATTCGTCGTGATAAAACTATATAATATAAATAATTTATATAATATATTATAATATATATATTATATCGTATATTAATAATATCTATATATATATTATATATCTATATATAAATATATAGATATATAGTATTATATATATATATATATATATATATATGTAACTACCAGGTAAGTATATTTAAAAACTTATTTTAAAATGAAAATACCATATTCTTCATTTTCTCTTCACACATTACACAAATCTAAAATCTGAAAGCACCAGTGTATTCAGGGTGTATTTGTTGTATGAAAACACAAGTTATATTTTATCTTGATGGCGTTAATGATGCAAAATCCAATGATAAGTAAAAACAGGTAGCAAGAATTAAATGCTTCCCTCTTCACTTTTACTTGTTGTAATTCCTTTATGTTTTATCTTATTGATTTCAGGAACAGATGATTTAGGCACAATTAATACCGAATCCTATGGTATGACCTAATCTTTCCTATCTTGAGCAAGCGTGAGATAATTGAAGAAATATAAACATATTGCTAGTTTTCTAAGCCACAGACGAAAATAATGACACACTGAGCGAGCGGCCTGCCTCTCGTTACCAGCCAATTAGAAGCCGCCAAACAAACGTCTCATAGGCACAAGAATCTACCTTAAATGAATCGACTATAGAACATTGTGGAATTTCTGCAGGTCACTATGTTTAGAACTAAAGTTCTTCCAAACCTTGTTGTCGTTTTGTGCAGGGCAAAGGTGGAGCACGGCATTGCCATGTCTGTCGTTCCTTATCAAATTGGTTTTTGTTAATGAATGCACTGCTAGCCTAAAACATGATAAAACATCAATTTTTTATTTTCATTATCGAATATTAAGACGACTTGAAATGTTTTTGTACTCTGTAAAATTATTAACATGTTTTTTCTTGAAACGTGGCACAAATTTTGAGCTACGTTGCCAGTTTTCCTAGAGGACTCTGGAGGAGGGGAGAGGGAAGAGGAGTGGTTATTGTTTGTAGGGGGAATTCCCCTCCAGAAGGACTTCAGGTATCAAGGACTTATCTTGGGTTACTAATCTTTGTTTTGTTCATGAAACTTACCTGTCAGATATATATATAGCTGTATTTTCTGAAGTCAGACAGAAATTCAAAAACTTCCGGCACACACAGTGGTCGGCCAGGTGGTTAGTACCCATTCCCGCCGCTGGGAGGCGGGTATCAGGAACCATTCCCATTTTCTATTCATAATTTTTCTGTCGCCGGTGCTGGAAACACCTGTTTTCAGTACCTCCGTCTTAGGATTTTGGAAACTTCATGGCCGCTAAATATCCTAATTGTCTTTTGATTTATTGACTTGGATTTGTGGCTAGGCATACGCTATCTTAAATTGTTTTGAATATGATTCATTTTTGTATATCTGAATCTAGTTAGGCTAGTTTCAGAGGGTGTTGTCTGCTAAGATAGGGTGTGGCTACCGAAAGCTTCGGTAGTTCCGCACTCGATATGAACGAGGGCTATGTGTCTTGCTTCTTTGTTGAGATTTGTCATGTAAGGAGTGTGAGACTTTGTCTAATTCCGTAAGGAAGACGTATGATTCGTATGTACGCAATTAATCAGTAAACAAAGTCAGGGTAGGCTAACCTACCTGTAGACTTTATTTTGCCTAACCCTGTAGTATGGCCTACGGGCTATAAATATGTCTCGTGAGGTAATGCCCTTTACGTTATAGATTCCATCTGTATCTTGGAATCTAAGGTGCTCGCTCTCCTATCATTGTGGTGAAGAGTGCTACTTCTGTAGTTGTTACTCCTAACCCTGTAATGTTGCCTTCGGGCCCTAAACAGTTTCTGTAGAGGGTATTGACCTTTCTCTGATACTCTATCGATTCGTAACTTAGAATCGAAAGTGCTGGCTTTGGAGAGCAAAAGTGAAGTGGCTAAGTGCAGTGACAGTGCCCCCTTGTGTAGTGGAGGGTGCGGCAGATCGGCCTTATTTCGCCTCTAGGCCGCCGGGACCTCTGCTTGACTCCAGGAACAGGGAGAGAGCATGTCGAAAGCCGAAGGAGGGTTACGAGGAACTCCCACCGATCTGACGTGCCTTCGGCAGACCTGAAGTTACTCCCAGGCTGCCAAAGTGCGTGCACGAATCCTGAAGGGTTGCTTCTCGTCCTCCGAAGCGTCCTCCCTGCGCAGGGTTTGGAGCTTTTGGAAGGACTCGCGCCCTCTAAATAGAAGCTTTATAGAAGAGGACGTTTCACGTCCTCTCTCTCTCTCTCGTCATGCGTTGCAGTGAGAAGTAAGAAGGCGAACGTCGCCTGAACTCGTGTACGTCTTTCCACCGAGAAAAGGGAAAGCAAGTCATATTAGCAGGACGCTTTTGAGCGCGGACGTCCTAGCTTTGTTGCTGTGAGAATAAGAAGGCGTTCCCTCGCCCCGCGTATTCTCACACGATCAACCCTTCACCTGAGACTGCTTTGTGCAGTCGGTTTTCTCTCCGAGATGTCTAATGCTCTTCCCTGAAGGCAATTTCGCTTGCATTGACGCCTGTCAGGAGCGTGACGCTTTTCTGCACGCTTTTTTTTTTTTTTTTTTTTTTTTTTGACGCTCGGCCTGGACGGGACGTTCGGATGGACGCCAGGCGCGCGGGTGCACGCCAAGCGCGCACCAGTAGACGCCGAGGCCGAGCGCACGCCAGTGGATACCGAGCGCGAGCGGCGCGCCGAGAGTGCTCGCTGCTCGCCAGTGGACGCCGAGCGTGCTCGCTGCTAGCCAGTGGACGCCGAGCGCGCCTGGCTGAACGTTTCTGTTGAAGTCTTCAAGCTGATTTGGGCCTAAAGATTTTTTACCTAACTTCGGTGATCCCTTCTACATCGCCTGCGAAGAATGTGAAGTGCTTCGGAGGAAGATTAAAGTGAAAAGGCAACTTCGTTTTCGAAACCCAGCAAGACCACGGGTTTCGTGAATTATAGAGGTCTCTGTCAGTAATATTGCTTTTCGTAAAGTCCAGGATTGGATGGAGTTATGGAAAGCTCAAGGAAAGATCTCTTTTGCTCTACCGCAGTCAAGACTTTGCGGTAAGGCAGCTATGGGTTATGTAAAAGCTCGACGTCCTGCACGTCAGGACTCTCGGCAACGTTCAGTAGGATTCTTGCAAAGGCACTCATCAAAAGGAGGAAAGCGCAAGACAGGACTTCCTTTGCCATACTGCCAATAAATTTTGATACGGGAGAGGAAGCTGGTTGGAGAGTTTCTTCCTCTTCCCAGGATAATTTTGCAAGCTTTTTAGCCCATCTGAAAGGGCTTTTCAGATGATAGATTTTGTTAGTTCCTAGTCGGGACTACGCTGCCGAATTGAACATCGTCGTTCTACCTGTCGTAAGCCGTCTCTTAACAGGATTCTTGCCCCTTCCTCGTTTGAGACGGGAATCGAAAATAAAATGCTCGACTTCCTGGATTACGTTTTGTCAATTCAGTGAATTTCCCCCATTGACAATATACTATCGTTTTGTCAAGTAAGTGGGTATCCCCTCATTGACAAATTATCTCTTTGTCCCGTAAATGGGTTAGTTCTCATTGACAAACTTCTCATTAACTTTATATTGCGTAAGCGGATAAGCTCTTATTGACAAGATTCGGAAGAGCTCTCATTCATCATTCGCAGACTCGTACAAGAAATAGACTTGTAGACTACGTCAATGAACGATTATGTCCAATAACATAAGAAGCTTGAGCTGTCCGCTTCAATTCTCTTGAGTTTTGTTTATGAAACTTGCCTGTCAGATATGTATGTAGCTGTATTTCCGAATTCAGCGATAGTATATATGTCTGCCAGGTAAGTATGAAAAAACTTTATTGCAATATAATATCATATTTTGCCTTGCGTTATTTTTACTACTGGTTGGTTCAAGTCATATACGCTTGCTGTAGTTACCTCTTTTCGGATGCAACCGAGAGGTCTATTGTCTATTAATTTAAGGACATTTTAATCGTTACTCCCTGCAGCCTTCCAGGAGTTTCCGATTTATCTTTTACCGTTGTATGGTAGTGTTATGACGACACAAACGCATCTATATATTTAGCGTTTTCTGTTTCGCTTAAATATACCAGCTTGAGAGTCTCTTTATGCTAAAAATTACAGACCTATTTCTTCGTAGAATAGGGTAGCTGGCAACCCAGGCATAAAGTTAAGAGACGACGATCGTAAGCTGCTGCTGTCACTGTCCTCTCCGCCAGTCCAAACGAGGCAGTACCAGCTCGTTCGCTGTCATGCGCGCTAGGTTACGTCTCTCTCTCTTGCGGGATTGACTGACTAACCGTATCTCTGTGCTGGCAGTTACGTCTCTCCTCTCTCCTCCGCGGGATTGACTGACTAACTGTATCTCTGCCCTTACAATCACGGACTTTAGCCTAAGATTGAGGGGATTTCTTACATGAATGAATAAACATTGCATTCGTTTTGCCTTACTATGTTCTCAGAGATATCTCTTACTCCTTTCGGTGCTCGTTACCGCACGGTATAGGACTACGAGTCTACCGCAACATTTCACTATTATATGCTCTCCTGCTTAGGCAAAGCGCAGCCTTTTTAGGGAAGTAAACATACTGTGTGAGGGAATGGATGAGCTTGCTGGGGACCATTTCCTTCCTAAAGAAGTTTGTTTCCCTGAATAGACTGCAATTCAGACCTCTACAGTTTTTTCCTACCGGGAAACTGAAATTTTATTAAAGATCTAGGAATGATTCTGAACATCTCTCGGTGCGTTAAGTATCACTTGAGGTGATAGAAAGAAGGTGCCGGACATCTGGAGAGGGTTTCAGATGTCCTGGATCATAATCTGAAAGAAGTGGAAGCAATTCTGTCGTCCCTCCAGTCCTGGAAACGAGTTTTTTTTGGAACAGTGGTGCATATCAACTCTGATCTTCCACAGCTCTCTCATATCTTAGGAAGTATCTTCTCTCGGTCCCTGTTCGGGTTTACGAGAAAGAGCCTATTATAACAACAGGCGTAGAATGTAACGATCCTCTAGAGGTTCGTTACAGGATTGCAAAAGTCCGTACGAATCGTCTCGATCGACGGCAGCAACTACTGACTTCCGAGTGGAATCTTTCTTTAGAAGTATGTTGAGAGTTATGGAGACTTTAGGGACGTCCTTTCATACATCTCTTCGCTATGATATTGAACAGGGATGGATGTTTAGTCTCTTTTCCCCTTTTTCAAACGCTTAGGAAATGTAATAAGATGATTTATACCATCACAGGGAGCGGACAATGACGCTAATCGCCCCATGTTGGCCTTCAAGATCCTAGATTCACAGAGGTCACGTCCTTCCAAGGACCTTTTCCGAGAGAGTCGGTCTACTTTAACACGAAAGGTACCTATAACCTCTCCGCTCTGTCGTTGACTCACGTTCAGACTATCGAGATGTTGACAGCATAAGATTGCCGTCTTCCCTTTCCGTTTGAAGAATGGGATAAGCTGGCAGTCACAACTATTAAAGAATACGCAAATATGTTGTTGACGGCCTTTGGGCTCAGAGATTTGCTTCTGTCAAACAACAAAGCCCTTCACAATCTTTGAGTTCTGTGGAATCTCGAAACTCGCTCACCATCTACTTTTTGTCTCACCTGTTTTCTCGGAGTCAGACACTCGTGCGAGATCAGGAGACACATAGTAGCCCTGAGTTTCTTGTTGACGAAGTCGGTTGCGTTTACACACCCCCGATGATCGTTAACATGAGACCAGGTTGGACTGTCAGGCATTCGTCCTTCGGGACTGAATCGCCTTTTTGCTCCTCGCTCCTTTCTCCTGGCACCAGAAGCTCGAGTCGGGAGTGGCTCAGGAGTTGATTCGCTAACGACATTGGGTTGCGTTCATACCCCAAGGTTTGCTTAGCTTGAATCGCCCAGGCAGTCCAGACACTCATCCTTCAGCAAAGAATAGTGCCTTATGGTCTTCAGGGTACAGCCTTGCTGTCCTTGATGCGTCTGACTGGTCAACTGGTCGGTCACCTGACTTTAGTACAGACTGACTGGACTGTGCATGTCCAGATCGAAGCTTTCAATATGGAACTTAGACATAGTCTGAAGTTCTTGATGTCAAAGCATTCGAACATCTCCTACCTGTTAACTTCTTGCACGTGATCAGGAAGGCCTTTTTCTAACCACCCTAGATACGACAAAGAGGGTTAGTGAGGTTTTCAGCCATCGTCAGAAGTTTTGGCATTAGAGAACACAAGGCGGTTGCGTTCTCTAAGCCTTCCGTTGTGGCCTAAGAATGGAAACCCGTCTTGTTCTTGGGCCAGGAGCTTGGAATCAAGGATGGCACAAGTTATTGGGCAGGAGCCAGAGAGAGTCCTGTGCCCTGTCAGGTCTCTCAAGTTTTATCTACATAAAACTCAAGAAAGTCGAAGTCGTACGGACAATCTGCAGTGTTCCGAAAAGACCAGACTTGCCCATATCGAAGAACACCCTGGCTTTATTGTTAAGGAGTTCTTTCAAAAAAGCTCCTTCATTGTGTTGGCACAAAGATTTGAAATCTTTTGATTTGAATGCTCACGAGGTGAGGGCGCGGCCTCGGAAGCATTTCAACAGAGCATGGCACTCAGCAACATCCTGAGTACCATGTTTTAGCGAAGCAACTCTGTGTTCAATTCACACTCCCCTGCGAGATGTGAAGATGGCATATGAGATCTGCTGCTCGCTAGGGCCATACGTGTCTGCAGACACAATCTTGGGGGCAAGTAGTACCACTCATCCTATCCTGTAGAAAATGGTTAGGAAGAGCTCTTAATTTAGTAGTTGAGTCGCCGACAACGGTGACTTCTTAACTCTTAAGCCTTAGTTAACACACCTTAACTTTGGCTAGGTTGGTCAGGTGGTGATATATATTTTTATATATATATTTATTTTACTTCTTAGCCCTCATGGTATGGTCAAATATGGTCTAGTCACGTCGTGGTCTCGCCCTGTTGACAGATCATCTGGAGTGCACCAGCTATATAGGTCTCTACGCTGGCAACTCTAGTAGCACAAGCAGACTTACGTGGCAATAACCACGAAGCCAGCAATGCTAACAGGTGGAACCAAGATGTAAATCATCTGCATGCATTTGTTTCCCAAAATCCTTCTATTCTGTCCCTTCCCACCTCCAACGGTGGGATTCAGCTATATATATATCTGACAGGTAAGTTTCATGAACAAAATGATATTGTTATGATACAATAAAGTTTGTTCATACTTACCTGGCAGATATATATAATTAAGTACCCACCCACCTCCCCTCAGGGGACAGTGGAAATAAAAATTATGAATAGAAAATGGGAATGGTTCCTGATACCCGCCTCCCAGCGGCGGGAATGGGTACTAACCACCTGGCCGACCACTGTGTGTGCCGGAAGTTTTTGAATTTCTGTCGGACTTCAGAAAATACAGCTATATATATATCTGCCAGGTAAGTATGAACAAACTTTATTGTATCATAACAATATCATTTTTTACTGGCACTATCTGGGTTTACTTCCCCACTTAGTTTTTTACTGGCATCTCTTTAAAAGTTGCTTAAAGTGTAACACAGCATTGTTATTAAACCTGTTGGAGACGTGGATTAGAACATCTTTGTTGGGATGATATTTCTCCACAAATTTTTGTACATACTCGAGTACACTTTGCAACATGTCCTTAATCGCTAAAGTAAGACATTATATATGCCCATTTGCTTTCTGTTTTTTTCCAAACCAGCCTCTCCCACCCTTAAATTCACTAACAGCAGCACTTGTTGGTATTTTTTTTTCTACTGAAATTGGCATGCAACATCCTCCAACACTTTGCTCTGAGTTCTTTCATAAACTCATAGTGTTTCTCACCATTTTTACAGAAGGGCTGGCACTTGGAACTTTCTTTGACCCCATGAAAATAAAAAATAAAAATAAAAAAGCAGAATATGTCACAAGAGAACACAGGTTTCTATGTTTTGGGCGCTCGGTATAGGGCCTAGTCACGAGGTGGGCCCTGGAAGGAGTGTTTCCGGGTATACAAAATCAAAGGATATGTAAGATACTCGAGTCGAAATTTTGTTGGAAAGTCTATAAAAACTGAATCATACGAAAACCAGTTTACAAAATCCAAGGTTTGACTGTGTTTTATTTGTTAAGATTTTTTTTTTTTTTTTTTTTTTTTTTTTTTTTTTTTTTTTTTTTTTTTTTTTTTTTTTTTTTTTTTTTTTTTTTTTTTTTTTACCAGTTCTACTTACAAATAGCCTGAAATGCAATATGGGTTGGAAGGTTGAGCTGTCGAAAACACATGAATTGGCTGATTGGGGCTGAGGATCCATCTGAAACCTCTTTGGATTGACTTTAGCAATGGAACCCAATGCTCTAAGGAAGCACAAGATTATATCTTTCAAGGAGAAAACCTTGAGAATCACATAGAACTAAGGAATTATCACTGCAGGTCCAATGTGTACTTTAGGAAGGAGGCAGGACAAGGTGATGAAGACAGTGAACCTTCCCAGCCTCTTGGTCATAAGAAGTAGGACCAGGCCAGACAAGGTTGTATTCACTAATGTCTGGTGCCTCCACACACATTAGCCAGAAAGACAGTTGATATGATAGCCTAATCTGGCTTATAAAAAACAGATGTAGATAAGATATAAGTTTTGTGCAAGTTACTAACATTTTGCTGTATTTTCATCTGTTACTTTTCCACAGCATATGGGAAAGGATCCCATGGTGAGCCTGGATTAAGATTCAAATGTAAGGTAGCCGTGATCTAGTTGCCTAATCTCTCCATGACACCACTTCCTTGAAGAATACCATGATAAGTTCCCCTGAGGAAGTCTATAGTCATGCAGCCCAAAGACTTGAAGAGGAGCAGGCCTAATTTTGTAATAAAGACAGTGGGTCCAAAGAAAGGGGAAATCACAAATACAATATAGGATAAGTGGTAATGACCTGAAGCTTATCCCATATATTTTACCAACTGGGACACCATCTACTTGAAATAGAAGAGTGTCTAAGTTCAGCAATGGTTCCATTAACATTGCTGTTTCTGTTGACACTTTTCCTAAGGGATGAAATACCAGCAATGGAGACAACTGGGTGACCTTTTGTTTTGGCTTTGACAGTGCCAAGCAGTCATCGGCAATATTGTGCGAGCTTTTGTGTTTTGTACATGCAACTTCCCCGGCAGATATATACTTAGCTATAGTCTCTGACGTCCCGACAGAATTCAAAACTCGCAGCACACGCGACAGGTAGGTCAGGTGACCAGCCCACTCCCGCCGCTGGGTGGCGGGAATAGGAACCATTCCCGTTTTCTAACCAGAATTTTTCTGTCGCCAGTAGCAACAACACCGTTGTTGGTACCTCCTGCTTTGGAATTCTTTTCTCGTTGGCCGAGGATTATCTGTTTGATCTTTGGTTTTGGCATACGCTTATCGTGGACCGTTTTTTGGATTTTGGTTTGGATACTCTTTAAAATGTCTGACGTGGCACCTGTATTTAGAGTGTGTACGAAAGAGGAATGTAAGGTGAGGCTACCGAAAGCATCGGTGGATCCTCACACGGTCTGTAAAAAATGTAGGGGGAATGATTGTTCTGCGACTAACACCTGTCTGGAATGTGAGGGTTTAACGGAAGTGGAATGGAAGACCTTGGCTTCTTATGTAAGAAAACTTGAGAAAGATAGAGTTAGGAGGGCTTCCATCAGAAGCTCAAGTAGATCCTGCTCTATTGAGCAGGAAGTAGCTCCTAACTCTTCTGTTAATTCACCTGCTCATAGTTTGGTTTCAGCCCCTTCCCCCAGCAGCGAACCTGTAGATGCGTCTACGGAAATGGCTGCAATGAGAGCCTCAATAATCAACTTGAAATCGCAACTGCAAGCAATGAAGGAGACAGGTAAGCGCAGTGATGTGTGCAGTGTCCCCAGTGAAGTGGAGGGGGAGAGGGCGTTCTGACCGACTCCGCATTGCTCTAGGCCCTAGACTTTCAGACTCCCATGACCAAGGGAGGAGGGATGTCGAAAGCCGCAAGGGGGATGTAGAGTATTCCCAACGGTCAGGCGTCCCTTCGGCAGATCCTGTAGCCGCTTCCCAGGCTGCCAAGGACAGCTACTGCAAAAGCGTCCTCAGGAAGTGCTTTTCGGACTCAGACTCTTCGTCTCCAAGAAGAGGATGGAGTTCTGCCTCTAAGTCGCGTCCTCTTAAGAGAACCTGGAAAACGCCAGCAAGCGAAGCGTTACATTCCAGTCCTGAACCTTTTCCGGAGTATTCTCCTGCTCGTAAGAAGAGAGCTACGAGATCTCCTGACTCTTCTCCGGAAGGTTCCCCACACAAGACGAAGGAAGTCTTGGTAGGACTCCAACAGCAGTTGTCTGCCTTAGTAGGAGTTCTTTCTGAAGGCTCTTCTAGGAAGAAAGACATTTCTCTTCCCATCAAGAGTTCTGTTAGGAGAGCCTCAGAGAATAGACGCCCTGGCGTTAGCAGACGCTCCTCGCCTGAAAGGTTTTCGTCCCCAGCGAGACCTTCTTCAGTTGGATATGACAGGACTCGTGTGTCCTCTCCTGCTAAGAACGCTAATCGGAAACTCCCTATGAGCAAGAGTTCTCCCAGGAGTTTTTCTAGAGACGATTACGCCTCTCATGGCAAGTATCAGGAGCCTGATTCGCGGATTTCTCGTGAGAGAATTCGTTCGGCTGAGAGCTCCGGGAGAGAAGAGAGCCCCTCTCTTTTCAGAGCTCCGCAAGAAGGAAGGAGCGTTCGTTCGTCCTCTAGACCTTTCCTGAAGGAACAACCCTCTCCCTCTGGCAAGTACCCAGGAATCAGGAGTCCCGCAGGATCTTATAGATATCCTTCTAAGGACGCAAGAGTATCGTCGAATAGGCGCCTCGATATTTCGGAGGCCAACAAGTGTTCTTCGCCTCCCAGGAGGGATAGGAGAGAATCTAGCGCCTCTCCGGATGGACGCAAAGGGAAAAGGAGCCATTCGCCTGCTAGACGCAGTTACCAGGACGCAAACGTCTCCGTTACTGGACGACGGGAACAAAGGGTTCTCCTTTCTCCTCGCAGGCGCATTTCGCCTTCCAGGCGTCCTCATCAGGACGCAAATGCCTCTCCTTCTTGGACCAGGCATCCTCATCAGGACGCAAGCGCCTCTCCTTCTTGGCCCAGGCGCACTCACCAGGACGCAAGCGCCTCTCCTTCTTGGCGCCAGGAACAGGATGTTCTCCTTCTCGTCGCAGGCGCTATTCGCCTCACAGGCGTCTGATTCAGGACGCAAGCGCCTCTCCTAGCAGGCGCAAGGAGCAGAGCAGAAGCCCGAGTATAGGGAAGCTCCAGGACTCGTGCAGGAAGGAGGATAGAAACAAGGTTTCGGATATCCAACAAGGAGACATTGATTCTCCTACAGTTAGGATTCACGAAAGAAAAAGGCTTCTTTCTCCGGATCGGTCTCCTGAAAAGGCAAAGCCCTCTTCGCCTGCATCGCTTTTGGAAGAAGTTTCGGAAGAAGAGATCTCCAAAGATGCAGGAGTTTCGGACTATAAGAGACTTGCTTCTCTTTTGGTTTTGCAGGTGGTGTTTGGAGACTCGCTATCGCCCGTCGGATCCCCCTTCTCCGGGATCTTTATTATCTAGTACGAAGCTGTCGAAGTCCTCCTCCTTCGTTAGGATGACCCCTACTCTTTCTATGAGAAAGTCTCTGAAGAGCCTCGAGAGCTGGCTCAGAGCTAAGAAGGAAGCGGGGAAGACGGTATTCGCTTGTCCTCCTTCTAAGCTGACGGGAAAACCAGGTATGTGGTATGACACCAAGGAGCCAATGGGCCTGGGACTCCCTTCGTCCTCAGATGCGGACTTTTCCGCTCTTGTAGATTCTTCAAGACGAAGCTCTCTGCATTCTGCAAAAGCCTCTTGGGGAATGTGTGAGGTTGATCATCTCATCAAGGGCCTGTTCAAGACTCTCGAAGTCTTTAACTTCATGGACTGGGCTTTGGGAGCTTTAGCCAAGAAGTCTCAAGAACCAGACTTCGTTACCATGGAAGAGTTGGGCAGCGTATACACCTGCCTAGACAAGGCGGTTATGGATGGCTCCAATGAAGTGGCATCCCTTTTTGGATCCTGTATATTGAAGAAGAGGGCAGTGTTTAGCTCCTTCTTAACGAAATCTGTTTCACCTCTGCAGAGATCCTCCCTGTTATACGCGCCCCTCTCTAGTCACCTTTTTCCTCAGGAAATAGTGAGGGATATATCGAAGACCTTATCAGAAAAGGCCACACACGACCTGTTGGCCCAGTCAGCTAAAAGGCTAAAACCTGCTGTTCAGGTTTCGAAGAAGGAGAAAGTTCCCTTCCAGCAGCCCTTTCGCGGGGAAGGTCTGCCCTAGATCTTCTCTCAGAAGTAGACGATCGGAGAAGAGAGGAAGGTCTTCTCGAAGGCCGTTCGTCAAGACCCAGTGAGACTGCGGTCCTCCAGACAAAAGTGGGTGCCAGGCTTCTAAACTTTTACAAAACTTGGGCACAGAAAGGTGCCGATGCCTGGTCCCTATCCATCCTAAAGAAAGGATATTTAATCCCCTTCAGGGAAAAACCTCCCTTAACTACAACTCAAGGGAGTTGACAGCAAACTACAAGGATTCTGTCAAGAAACAAGCCCTTCTACATCTCGTGGAGCAGATGCTTTACAAGGAAGCCATAGAGGAAGTAAAAGATCTCTCTTCTCAGTGGTTTTACATTCGCCTGTTCTTGGTTCCGAAAAGTTCAGGAGGTTGGAGGCCAGTTCTGGACGTGAGCGCCCTGAACGTGTTCGTAGCAAAGAGGAAGTTCACAATGGAGACGACAGCCTCGGTGTTAGCAGCCCTGCGTCCAGGGGACTGAATGGTATCCCTGGACCTGCAGGATGCTTATTTCCACGTGCCAATACACCCGTCTTCCAGGAAATACCTCAGATTTATGGCTCAAGGAAGAGTATTTTCAATTTCGGGCCCTATGCTTTGGACTCTCAACAGCCCCATCAAGTATTCACAGGACTGATGAAAATGTGGCTCACTGGCTTCATCTCGAAGGGATTCGAATATCCTTGTATTTAGACGACTGGCTGATACGAGCACAGTCGCGAGTCAGATGTCTGGAGGACTTAAAGCTGACACTGGAGTTAACACAGTCCTTGGGACTGTTAGTAAACCTCGAGAAATCCCAGATGATTCCCCAGCAGAACATTTTTTATCTGGGGATTCGGATGGATTCTCGGGGTTTTCATGCATTTCCATCACAGGAAAGACAGAACCGCTGCTTGGAAAAAGTAGCAACCTTCCTAGAGAAAGAACAATGTTCCTCGAGGGAATGGATGAGTCTTCTGGGGACCCTTTCCTCGTTGGAACAGTTCATTTCTCTAGGAAGGCTTCACCTAAGGCCTTTACAGTTCTATCTAAGAGAACATTGGGATCAGAGATCCCAAAATCTGTCCGATTCCTTCCAGATCACGAAGGAAATAAAGGAGGACCTTCGTTGGTGGATGAATCCGTGCAGGATCAACGAAGGAGTATCCCTTCAGTTTCGAACCCTCGGCTAGTGTTGTATTCCGACGCCTCAGATGCGGGGTGGGGAGCCACTCTAGGGACGAGAGAAGTGTCAGGCACCTGGAGGGGAGAACAGGTGTCCTGGCACATCAATATGAAGGAATTAACAGCGATTCACCTGTCTCTCATACACTTCGAGGCTCAGATCTCTGGTTCAGTCCTACAGATCAATTCGGACAACACACAGCCTTAGCTTACATCAAGAAGCAAGGAGGGACGCACTCCGTTCTCCCTTTACAAAAAGGCAAGAGAACTACTGCTTGGGCGGAGAAGAGAGAAGAATCACTCTCCTGACGAGATTCATTCAAGGGGACAAAAATGTAAGAGCCGACCTTCTGAGCAGGAGAGACCAAGTACTGCCTACAGAATGGACGTTGCATCAGGAGGTATGCAACAGACTATGGAACCTCTGGGGGAGATCAAATATAGATCTTTTTGCCACCCATTGGAACAACAGGCTGGAAAGTTACTGCTCCCCGATCGCCGACCCAAGGGCGATTTCGGTGGACGGCCTTCTCTCGATGGTCCGGAATAGACGGGTATGCTTTTCCTCCGTTCAAGATCATATCGGAAGTAGTAAGGAAATTTGCAGCAGCAGAGGGAGCCAAACTGACCCTCATAGCCCCGTTCTGGCCAGCGCAAAACTGGTACACAGAGGTACTGGGATGGATGGATAGACTTTCCGAGATCTCTCCCAAACAGGAGCGATCTTCTCAGACAACCCCACTTCGACAGGTATCACAAAAACCTGCCCGCTCTCGCTCTAACTGCCTTCAGACTATCGAAGGACTTGTCAGAACGAGAGGTTTTTCTCGAGAAGTTGCGAAAGCGATCGCAAGAGCAAGAAGACCATCTACTATTCGAGTCTACCAGTCGAAGTGGGATGTGTTTCGCAGGTGGTGTAGGACTCAGAAGATATCCTCTTCCAGTACCTCTGTGACAGATATAGCTGATTTCCTCCTTTACTTGAAGGAAAAATGTAATCTAGTAGTCTCTACAATTAAGGGCTATAAAAGTATGCTATCGTCAGTCTTCAGGCATAGAGGCCTTAACATTGGGGAAGACAAAGATTTACATGATCTGATTAAATCCTTCGAGACGTCAAAGAACAGAGGTATTAGAGCACCTAGTTGGAACTTGGATGTGGTCCTAAAGTACTTGATGACCCCCAAATTTGAACCTCCCCGTAAGGCTACGTTCAGAGATCTGACAAGGAAGTCTTTCTTCTTGGTCGCGCTAGCCTCAGCAAAAAGAGTAAGCGAACTACAAGCATTAGAACATAATGTTGGCTTCAGGAACGACTCGGCGTTCTGTTCCTTCAGACCGATGTTTTTGGCGAAGAATGAAAACCCTTCGAAACCTTGGCCTCGAACCTTCGAGGTAAAGGTCTTTCGCTCTAGTAGGTACAGAGCGAGAAAGGGCTCTTTGCCCAGTTAGAAGCCTTAAGTTCTACTTAGAAAGGAAGAACGAACTAAAGGGGAGTAAGGAGAGTTTATGGTGCTCAGTTAGAGATCCCGGAAGACAGATCTCAAAAAATGCTCAGGCGTTCTTCATCAGAGATGTAATCAAGGAAGCCCATTTAGCGTGTAAAGAAGAACAACTGGACCTCCTTAGAGTTAAAGCTCACGAGGTAAGAGCAGTCGCTACCTCTTTGGCATTCCACAAGAACTTGTCGATACAGACTCTAGTGGCACGTCAACTTTTTGGAGATGCAATTCAGTCTTTGCATCCCATTACTTGAGAGACATTCAAGTGACGTACGACAAATGCTTTACTCTAGGAGCGTACGTATCTGCGGATTCGTTGCTGGGACCAGGGAGCTGAACCCAATCCTTTTTTAGTGTTATTAGGTTAGGGAGAACGGTTTTATTTTTGGATTTTTGGTGCGTTATATTGGTCGATTGGAAAAGAAAAGGGTGCAGGACGTTGACCTCTTTCAAATCGTAAGTAGTTCTGACATATTAGTGTGGTCAGGTGATCGGATGGTCGTTATGCTCCTTGTAGTGTCTTATTTACCTAAGCTCTATCATGTAAGAGGGTTAGCCCCCGTTGGTATGATACAGGTCAAGGTTCTGCCATGTAAGTGGGTCAGCCCCCATTGGTACGATCCAAGAAAAGGCTCTGCCATGTAAGCGGGTAAGCCCACCCCCATTGGCATGATCCGAAAGGGTTATCAGTCACAGGTCTCATCCCTCTCTGAAACTCTGATGGCAAGCAGACTCATAGACAGTATCAATGAAGTCTTCTTCCATATCAGGTAGGAACCAAGGTTGTTTTTTTTTAATATACCTACAAACGTATGTTGTTTCCCAGTTTTTATATTCATAATAATTAGTATGTAACTGTCTCTTGCCCTCCACCAAGGGTGTCAATCAGCTAAGTATATATCTGCCGGGGAAGTTGCATGTACAAAAATGATATTGTTAGTATACAATAAAGTTTTGTACCTACAGTAAGTCCTCGGGTTACGCTGGTCTCGACTTACGATGTTTCGTGGTTACGAACGCGCCCCATAAAAAAATAAAAATAAAAAATAATATTTTGCGTCGTTCCGTCTTACGCGGTTAGCGTCGTAAGCAACGTAAACAAACGCGAAACTAGTTCCAGGCGCACGGCGGAAGAATACGCTTTGTGGGGGAGAGGACGGCGTCGCTTCGCTACGCTCATTCCTCGCCCATACGCCATTTTGGTTGTTTACACTGCCTCTCTCTCCCTCGTGTTGTATCGTTTTTGTAACTTTTTGCTCTTTGTTATGGCTCCCAAGCGCAAGGCGGACTCTTCTGATGGTAGTGCATCGAAGAAAAGAAAGGCCATCACCATGGAAATTAAAGTGGACATTATAAAGCGATCTGAGAAGGGAGAAACGCCAACAAACATTGGCCGCTCGCTTGGCCTTAGCCGTTCGACCGTTGCTACCATTATCAAAGAATAAAGAGCCGCATCGTTGAACATGTGAAAGGATCTGCTCCTATGAAAGCGACAGTGATAACTAAGCAGCGTAGTGGTCTAATAATTGAAATGGAAAGGTTATTGGTGCTTTGGTTGGAAGACCAAAATCAATGGCGTATCCCAGTCAGCCTTATGGTAATTCAGGAGAAGGCGAAAAGATTGTTGCATCTCCAGCAACTTCTGGAGGTTCTTTTTCTCTTCACTAACCTCCCCCAGTCTCTCCAGCACCGCAGCTTCCTCTCCAGTGTGCAAGCCAATCAAACTAATAAAGGTAAGGAATTGTTCTCTCGTTGTTATTGATAGGTATTTACATTAAATCATGTGGTATTTTTCAATGTTCCGACTTACGCTGAAAATCGTGTTACGATGCATCGTAAGAACGGATCAACGTCGTAACTCGAGGACCCCCTGTACTTACCCGGCAGATATATACAATTAATGGCCCGCCCAGCCTCCCCTCAGGAGACAGGTGGAAGAGAAAAATTCTGGTTAGAAAACGGGAATGGTTCCTATTCCCGCCACCCAGCGGCGGGAGAGGGCTGGTCACCTGACCTACCTGTCGCGTGTGCCGCGAGTTTTGAATTCTGTCGGGACGTCAGAGACTATAGCTAAGTATATATCTGCCGGGTAAGTATGTACAAAACTTTATTGTATACTAACAATATCATTTTTATCCAGTGCGGCTGTGAACCTTCTCTCTATAATTAGCAAGATTCTACTGTAATGAGTACCTGTAATGTGCAGAAATGGATGCTGGTCACTGATAATGTAGCTGATATGCTACCTTTGTAAAGGTCATTACTGATACAGAGTAGTAGTTAAGCTTCTCTCAGGAATACCTGAGTAAAAGAAAAAAAAAAAAAAAAAAAAAAAGAGGAGATGGGCAGGAGACCCACCTAAAACAAAGGAAAATGTAAGTGCCACCATCCCTATAGAAAGATGGGATTGTGTCATGCAAAGAAGAAGACCCTGTGTTACATCAGAAATAAGGTTACTAGTTACCATAGATGTAAGTCAAACATACCTGTACTAAACATGATGACAGCAGATGTTACTTATGTAGATACTATACTGCATTAGCTAACAAACTACTCTGAGTTCATAAGTAACATTAGTAAGTCTGTACAATTTATATTATTCAATAAGTTTTTTTCACTTGTACCTGTTTCCTTATATGTACTAGTACTTTAATTTGAAAAATAGAGTGATGAACTGTATCATGCAAGACCCTAGGGGCAAACTGCTACCATTTAGAGGGTTTTTTTTTACTCTAAAATCTACCATTTTAATTATACAACTTCCCCAGTAATTATATAGCTAACAAGTTTCACTCACCGGCAGTTAAAATCCTGAAATTCATGGGTCATGCTAATTTTCTATTTGTTTTGGTAAGATAACAATGCCCCGCCCACTTTCAGGGCAAGAGAGAGGAACAATATGGCAAAGAGCTTATACTCTGTTTTTTTTTCATCTGTCCATCCGGCTGTGGTGTTTTTGTATGGTAACACTGCGTCCTGGGCTTTAGATAGTTACATTCAGCTTACATTCAATGATTATAATAATATCCTATTTCGAATATTAACTGTGTAATTCGCATACAGTAAATTATTAAAACACTTTTCAGTTGCAAATGTACACCCAGATATCCTTTTATTACCTGAAACTTACAAATAGCGTAACTATCTAAAGCCCGGGACGCAGTGTTACCATACAAAAACACCACAGGCGGATGGATAGATGAAAAAAAACAGAGTATAGTTTGTTTCTGCCTGTCGATGGCTATGGTTGTCGGTTGCAGTTATTCCTGAAATTTGTTGGACTTTCCTTTTGTAATTGCAATTGGTGAAATACTCTGTTCTTGTATTATCCGTCTCGGCAAATCATTTAGACAGCGTCAGTTCTTCGATAAGAAATAGTTTTTTGTTTTTTGCTTTTTGTTTTTCTTTGGTGACCATCAGGTCTTAGTGTATTGTGCTAGAGGTTGCAAAACTAGGCTAACCAAGGAAACGTATGATAATCACAGTTTATGAACTAAATGTAGAGGATAAGTATGTTCATTTGATAATGAATGTGTTGATTGGGACGAAAGGAAGTGAAAGAGTTTGGAATCTCATTTATAGAAATTTGAGAGAGGCAGGTAGAGCAAAGCTTTAATTAGGGTTAATTCAAAATCAGCTAGCCAGGATTCTTTTGAGTTGAATTCAGATTTGAATATTCATGTTATTTTCTTACCTCCAGCTCCCACTTCTCTTGTTATGCCACAGTCTCCAGTTTCAGGCTCCCACACTTTCGATCCCAACCCCATCACCAGTCTGGTAGACGCAGCCAGATGCTCTGCTTTTTCTTTGGCGAAGATTTTGTTTTTATGGTCCAGTGTTGGCATATCTTTTTAAAGGCATTTTTAAGGTATTTGAAGTTTTCAACTTTCTCGACTGGTCCATTGGTGCTCTGGCCTGCAAGATTAGGTCTTGCCCTTTGCTTTCAGAGAACCTCCTGGTGGATTGGGTGCAAGTTCTCTCGTGTATTCTTGTGTATCGATAAGGGGATTAGGGATGGTTGCCACGACTTGGCCCCTCTCTACACATTGGGAACGCTCAAAAAGAGGGAGCTCTGGTGTTCCTTCATGTCGAAAGGCGTTACTTCTTCACAGAGATCAGCTCTATTATTATCCCCCTTAGATAAGAGGCACTTGTTTCCAGGAGCCACAGTTTAGGAATTGCTTCGGACCTGGAGAAGAAGTGTACGCAGGATCTCCTCGCCCAGTCTTCCAAAAGACTGAGATATCCTCCAGCGACAGTTTCGAGGCAAACTCTTCCCTCGAGACCAGTCCTTTCTGGCCAGATAGAGATCCTACACAAGATCAAGAGGAAGTATGACGTTCATATCCATGTCCGTCAAGAAAACTTCTTCGAGTGGCTCCTCTAGCAAGTGAGGATGCCGTTCTCCACGCGAGTTTAGGAGCCCGACTTCTAATGTTTTGGGAAGTTTGGCAGAGAAAAGGGGCAGAACCTTGAATTGTCAAGGTTCTGAAGGAAGGCTATGTTATTCCCTTCCTCAGGAAGCCTCCCTTAGTTAGCACGCCAGTCATCTTAACAGCTTATTGAAGAGGATCAGAGAGGTTTTTGGCTTTAAGAGGACGAGGTAACTTCTCTTGTAAGAAAGGGAGCTTTATAACTCGTTCAAGATCTTTACTCTCCGGGGTTCTACAATCTTTTCTGTATTCCCCAAGTCATCGGGGGGCTGGAGGCCTGTCCTGGATGTCAGCGCCCTGAATGTCTTTGTCGTAAAGACGAACTTCAAGATGAAAATAATCCAAACAGTCCTGTTGTCCATTAGCCTGAGAGATTGGATGATGTCCATAGATCTTCAGGACGCATACTTCCATGTTCCCTTACACCCCAAGTCAAGAAGTATCTTAGGTTTGTGTTCTAAGGGAAGATTTTTCAATTTCGCACCCGTTGCTTCGGACTAACGACGGTGTCTCAAGTATTTACCAGGGTAATGGCTCCCATTGCAAAATGGCTCCACCTTCTGAGAGTCACTATGTGGAGGACCTCAAAAAGACTCTCTTTAGTACAGGAGTTGGGAATACTAGTAAACTCCCAGAAATCTCAGTTGATTCCCACTCGGGAGATTCAATATTTGGGAGTGATCATAGTGACTCAGAGTTTTTGGGTTTTTCTGACACTTAAACGAGTGCACGGCCAACAATTGGATGAGTCTCCCGGGGTTCTTTTCATCAATGGAGCAGTTTGTGTCGCTCAGCAGGCTACATCTCGGACCCTTGCAATTCTATCTGAAAGCGAGCTGGAACAGGAAGGAGCTTCCAGACTTGCATGTTTAATGTATGACACTTACCTGGCAGGTATATATATAGCTATATTCTCTGTTCCACCTGGCAGAAATTTTCAAAACTCGCGGCAAACGCTAGTAACCTATTAGTAGTTCAGGCAACCACCACCCCGTTACCGTGGCGCTAGCGCTAGGAACCGTTCCCAATTGGGCCAGATTTTCTCTGCCAGCCGAACCGGCAACATTGTTGGTGGTTCCCTGCTAGGATTTTCATTCTCGTTGCTGACTTTTCATGGATTTTTGGTATTGTACTCGGAAACGTTAGCTTGGCATTCGCTTTGGATTGTTCTTTAAAGATGTCTGATACTGGGAGTATGTTTAGAGTGTGTGTAAAAGAGGGGTGTAAGGTAAGATTGCCGAAAGCTTCGGTCGACCCTCATACCATTTGTAAGAAGTGTAGGGAGAATGTGTGTACTTGGGAGAATAGATGCATTGAATGTGAGAATTTATCAGAGAAGGAATGGAAGATATTTATGAAATATGTTGAGAGACTTGAGAAAGATCGTGTAAGGAGATCTGTTTCTCGTAGTGAGAAGTCAAATTCTTTAGTAAAAGGAGTGAAGTATTTCCTCTCCAGCTCCTTCTAATGTAGAGTTGGTAGTTCCTTCTCCCCAGGTATCTCCTGCGCCCGCTGCTGTATCGGAGGAGGCGAACGATACAAATATTGTGAAGGTGTTCGCTGCCCTTGCGTCCTCATGGGCGACCAGATACAGCGACTTACAGATAGAGTTAGTGCTTTCGATGTCAGTGAAAGTGTAGTGGAGGGGTGGAGGGGGGGCGTCTGATCGTCTCTCTCGTGCTCCTAGACCTAGACCTCTGTCAAGCTCCCAGACCCAAGGGAGAAGGCATGTCGACAGTCGAAGGGAGGCGAGAGAGGTTTTGTCACGGTCAGGCGTCCCTTCGAACAGTCCTGTTGCAAGTTCCCAGGCTGTTTGCAGTTCGCCGCAGAAAAGGCGTAACTGGGAAGTGTGCGTCCTCGGAAGGTTCGACTTACCGAGTCAAAGAAACGTCGGTATGCAGTGGTGGGGGTCTCACCCCCTCAAGAGGACTTTCAGGACATCAACTGCTCTCGAGAGACATGCTCAAGATCGTGAGGCTGGAGTAGTCCTGAGTGTTGTCCTCCTCGGGAGACGGGGACGCAGTTCCGATCAAGAGGAAAAGGATTTTTCGTGCTAGAGAGGACTCAGGGCGCACTGGCGCTATACGTCCTTCTCGGCCTGGTATTTCGATGGGAGAATCTCCTCCATCTTCTTGTGTATCTTCCCCTCGTCTTTCTCTCCAGTGGCGGGTAGAGTACAAGATCGCTCTCCGTTAGGTCGCAGTCCCGCTCGTCGTAATCCTCCTCCTTCGTCGTCTACCATTCAGGAGGATAGTACGAAGGGTTTTCTTAAGGGAAATGCAGTCCAAGCTGGCAGTTCTGGTGAAGTCTTGGGATGCGCCTGAGCAAGCATCTTCGAGGCGTAAGGACGATTTCCTTCCCATTAAGTCTTCTAAAAGGGAAGACAAGGACGCGTTCGCCGAGGACTCAAGGCGCACTGGCACTAGGAGAACAAGCGATCGCTTGGTTTTTGCAGGACGCAGAACACAGGAAGAAAATAGTTTCGGAAGAAGCAGGACGCAAACATCAGGACGCGGGACCAATTGTGGACGCAGGACGCAGGCGACAGGAAGCAGGCGTGTCTACGATGGACGCAGGACGCAGGCGGCAGGACATCGAGAGGCGGCAGGACGCCGACTCCTCGGTAGCCGCAGGACGCAGGCGGCAGGACGCTATTCCGTCAACGAAGCGTCAACACGACAATGATTTACAAGACATTTCTTCAGCAGAAGAGGAATTGGAATTAATTGAGGAAAAGAATACGGAACCTTCTTCAGATTATAAGGTTCTGACTTCACGTCTTATTGCTATTTTGAGGGGGAATTTAAAACCGACAGCTCCTTTATCCCCCTATCACAGTTTCCAAGACTAGGACCTCCAAAGAAGTCCTCTTTCCTTAAAATGACGATGTCAATTTCGGCGAAGAAGGCACCCTTCAACGTGTGAATGACTGGATGAAGGATAAGAAAGAAGCGGGAAAATACTCTTTTGTTTTTCCACCAGCTAAGTTAGCATCTAAATCAGGAGTATGGTACGCTACTGGAGAAAGTCTAGGCCTGGGAGTACCTGCCTCCTCCCAGGGGGACTTCTCCAGTATAGTAGACAGCTCACGCAGACAGGCGTTACAGTCTGCTAAGGTCTGGTGGACGTCTTCAGAGTTTGACCATCTTTTTAAAGGGATTTTTAGGACTTTTGAAGTCTTCAATTTCCTGGATTGGTCTTTGGGAGCACTAGCGAACTCCCTAGAAGAAGAGGATTCGCAGGATTTAGAAACTGCTAAGAGCATTATGTCCTGCATGGACAAGGCTCTGAGAGACGGAACGAATGAACTGGCCTCGTTATTCACAGCAGGAGTACTTAGAAGACGATCGATGTTGTGTTCTTTCACTTCAAAAGGAGTTTCTAACTCTCAGAAATCGGAGTTGCTGTTCTCTCCTCTTTCGAAACGGCTGTTTCCTTCAGAGGTGATTAGGGATATAGCTCTCTCCCTTTCTCAGAAGGCCACTCAAGATCTTCTCTCGTCTTCAGTTAAGAAGTTCTTACCACCCAAGTTGGTGAAGAAGACTCCAAAGGATACTAGGCCTTCGCAACAGCCCTTTCGAGGAAGAACATTCGCTCGACCCGCCTTTAGGGGTAAGAGAGTACCCACTAAAAGAGGAGCCAAGACCCCCTCTAAAGAATGAGAACTCAGTCCTCCAGACGACAGTGGGAGCCAGACTTCAAGGTTTTTGGGAAGTTTGGCAGAATATGAAGGCAGATCCCTGGGCTGTCAACGTAGCTCGGGAAGGGTACAAGATTCCTTTCTTGAAGAGACCTCCTCTCGCAACATCTCCGAGAGCCCTCGGGGCAAATTACAACGATTTAGTGAAGAAAGCGGCTCTGTGGGAGCAAGTAGCTTCCATGCTAGAGAAAGGAGCCATAGAGCCTGTTCTGGATCACGAATCTCCGGGATTTTACAACCGTCTGTTCCTGGTTGCAAAGTCCTCGGGAGGGTTGGAGGCCAGGTTCTGGACGTAAAGTCAACTGAATCTTTTCGTAGAAAAGACCAAGTTCACTATGGAGACGAACGATTCAGTACTGGCAGCGGTACGTCCAGGGGACTGGATGGCGACCACCCCTGGACTTACAAGACGCATACTTTCATATTCCGATTCATCCAGGAAGCAGGAAGTATCTAAGGTTTGTGATTCAGGACAGGGTCTTTCAGTTCAAGGCCCTATGCTTCGGCCTTTGCACAGCCCCTCAAGTGTTCACGAGGATGATGTCCAATGTGGCGAGATGGTTACATTTAAGAGGGATCAGAGTGTCTTTTTATCTGGACGACTGGTTGATAAGATCCCAATCAAGAAGTCAATGTCTGGAGGACTTGAGTCAAACATTGGACTTAGCAAAAGACCTAGGTCTGGTAGTAAACATGGGAAAGTCTCAATTGGATCCCCAACAACAGATAGTTTATTTGGGGATTCAGATATCGGCAGTGACTTTTCGGGCTTTTCCGTCCCCCGAAAGCAAGCCCAATGCATTCGGAAGGTGCAGGACTTTCTAAAGAAGGACCGATGCTCAGCAAGAGAGTGGATGAGTCTACTGGGCACACTCTCTTCGCTAGAGAGGTTCATTTCTTTAGGAAGACTGCACATGAGACCTCTACAGTTTTTCCTGAAGGATTCATGGCCAAGAAAATTGCAACGGATTCCTTCCAGTTTCTAATTCGGCCGAAGTAAAGGAGGAATTAAAGTGGTGGCTAACTCCAGGCAGGTTAGCAAGAGGGATTTCGCTTCAGCAGAAGAGCCCAGACCTCGTCTTGTTTTCCGACGCGTCGGACGCGGGTTGGGGAGCGACATTAGCCCTCAGAGGTGTCGGGACTTTGGAGCAAGGAAGAAACAAAGTGGCACATAAACAGGAAGGAACTGATGGCAATTTTCTTGGCTTTGAAGCACTTCAGAGAGTTGATTCGAGACAAGACAGTGCAGGTCAACTCGGACAACACCACGGCTCTGGCATACATCCGAAAACAAGGAGGAACTCATTCTTTTTCCCCTTTACAATCTGGCAAAGGAAGTTCTGCTTTGCTTGCTTTGGGCGAGGAAAGGTCGTGATACTCACCAGGTTTATACAAGGAGAGAAGAATGTGGGTGCGGACCTGTTGAGCAGAAGAGAACAACTTCTCTCAACGGAGTGGACGTTGCACATGGTGGTTTGCCAGAGCCTGTGGAAGTTGTGGGGCCGTCCGGTAGTAGATCTGTTTGCGACAGCCAGAACAAAAAGGTTACCAACCTATTGCTCTCCGGTTCCAGACCAGGAAGCAGTGGCGGTCGACGCATTCCTGATGGATTGGTCAAACTTAGATCTGTACGCTTTTCCTCCATTCAAGGTACTGGGGAAAGTGATGAAGAAGTTCAGGGAGAGCCAAGGAACGAGGATGACCTTAATAGCCCCGTTTTGGCCGGCCCAAAGTTGGTTCACAGAGGTACTGGAATGGACAGTAAGGGAGATACGCCAAGGACACTTCCTCTAAGAGTAGATTTACTCAGACAACCCCACTTCGACAGGTTTCACAAGAATACCCTCGCTCTGGGTCTGACTGCGTTCAGACTATCGAACGTCTGGTCAGAGCGAGGGGATATTCTAGAGAGGTGGCCAGTGCAGTGGCTAGAGCCAGAAGAACCTCCACAATCACAGTATATCAGTCGAAGTGGGACAATTTCCGGAAAGGGTGTAAGAACAGGAAAGTGTCTTCATCCAGTACCTCTGTGACCCAAATCGCAGATTTCCTTCTATACTTGAGGAAGGAATTACGCTTGTCAGTTTCGACAATCAAAGGTTATAAGAGTATGCTAACCTCAGTGTTTAGACACAGGGATCTAGACATCTCGAATAACTTAGACCTTAGAGATCTGATTAGGTCATTTGGTACGAAGAAACAATCACAATGCAGGCCACCTGCTTGGAACCTTGATGTGGTCCTGAAGTATTTAACTTCTAGCAAATTCGAGCCTTTAGAGGAATCCTCTCTGAGAGATCTTGCCAAGAAGACTATCTTTTTAGTAGCATTGGCAACTGCTAAAAGAGTTAGTGAGCTTCAGGCCATATCGAAGAAGGTGGGATGGAGACATGGCAACGCAGTGTGTTCATTCCAAGAAGGTTTCTTGGCCAAGAATGAGAATCCAGCTAATCCTTGGCCAAGATCCTTTGAAGTTTTGGGTCTGGCGGAGTTAGTGGGTCGAGCAAGAAAGAGTTCTCTGCCCAGTGAGAGCGTTGCGGTGTTATATGGAAAGAACAAGAGATATCAGAGGGAAGTCTGATGCTCTGTGGTGTTCAGTTAAAGACCCCAGTAGACCCATGACGAAGAACGCTCTAGCCTTCTTCATGAAGAGAAGTTAATTTAAAGAGGCTCATATGTTGTGTCAAGAGCAGAACTTTGGTATTTTGAAAGTGAAGGCTCATGAAGTCAGGGCAGTGGCGACTTCATTAGCTTTTAAAAAGAATTTAGCCCTCAAGGAAATTATTGAATCCACATATTGAAGAACTAATTCAATATTTGCGTCTCATTCTTAGGGATGTTCAGACAACCTTTGATAATTGTCAGACGCTAGGTCCATACGTGTCCTCTGGTACAGTATTGGGCAAAGGAGTTACTACCCCATAACCTTCTTTTAAGCTAGTTGATTTTATTAGGTGATGGTGTTTGTGTTTATTGGTCGTCTGAGAAAAGTGTGCGGTACTTTTCTCAGTCTTGTTAGTATTATCCGGTGATGGTGTGTGTGTAGTTCAGGTAAATGATCTATTACTAGCTTGGAAATGCCGTGGCATAGGAAGAGGGCTGTACGGTTCTGTCAACACATTGGTCACGTCCAGTTGTCAGTTCCAGTCTTAGCTTCTTCAACATACAGGACACTTCCTTGTTGAGAGCTACTAAGGTTTAAGCAGGCTTAGAGGCAGGACCTATGAAGTCAGCTACCTTAGCAGGTAAGGAACCTGGAGTTTTAATAATATTTTAATAATATTTTTATACTCTAAGAATGTTGCTGTCTTTGACCCACCTCCAAATGTGTCAATCAGCTATATATATACCTGCCAGGTAAGTGTCATACATTAAAATGAAGTTTTTATGATAAAACAAAGTTTAATGTATACTTACCTGGTCAGGTATATATAATTTAATTCCCCTTCCGGCCCACCCGTAACAAATAAAACCCCGTCGAGCAGTCAACACCGATCCAAACAGCGTCCCCTCATAGGCCACCCGGGTTCAGAGAAAATCTGGCCCAATTGGGAACGGTTCCTAGCGCTAGCCCCACGGTAACGGGGTGGTGGTTGCCTGAACTACTAATAGGTTACTAGCGTTTGCCGCGAGTTTTGAAAATTTCTGCCAGGTGGAACAGAGAATATAGCTATATATATACCTGCCAGGTAAGTATACATTAAACTTTGTTTTATCATAAAAACTTCATTTTTCGTATAACACAGGAAATAAAAGAGGACTTCCTTTGGTTGAATTCAAGAGAAGAGAGTGTCCGAAGGCAAATCTCTCTTTCAACTTAACCCCAACCTGAACTTCTTTTCAGATGCATCGGACCTAGGATGGGGATCGTTTTTAGAGCAAAGCGAATCTCGGGAGTATGGTCCCTAGAGCAAAGATATCTGCATATCAACGTGAAGGAGCTAAAGGCAATACACCTGGGCCTTCAGTCCTTTGCATCAGAAGTCGAGAACAAGACGATAGCGGTCTACGTGGACAGCACGACTGCTTTCTCATACGTCAAGAAGCAAAGAGGGACTTGGTCTTTCTCTACTTACTAAATGGCAAGAGATCTCCTCATTTGGACAGAGCAAAATACAGGCAGTCCCCGGGTTACGACGGTCTCGGCTTACGACGTTCCGAGGTTATGACGCTTTTCAATTATATTCATCAGACATTATTTCCAGGGTATAAACGCCTACAACGCTCATCTGGCAGATGAAATATGACACCAAAATGCAAAATAATCAATATTTGAAGTTATTTTTTTTTTTATGAAAAATGCCATAAGAATGCAGTTTACATAGTTTTCAATGCACTCAAAGCATTAAAAGTAAGGTTTTCTCAGGATTTTTGACTATGTTCCGGCTTACGACGCGTCTCAAGAACGGAACCCCCGTCGTAACCCAGGTACTGCCTGTAATGTGCGTTTAGTCACCAGGTTCGTCCAGGGGAAGCTAAACGTTTTGGCAGACAAGCTAAGTCATCGGAAACAGGTCCTGCTGACGGAATGGACGTTGGATCCTCTGGTCTGCCTAGATCTTTGGAAACTACTATTGGGAAAACTGACGATAGACTTGTTTGCCACATCTTGGAACTATCGTCTTCCTCTATTTTGTTCGCCATTTCCAGACCCACAGGCATGTGCAGTGGATGCTTTTCATTTGGACTGGTTGGACAAGGAACTGTGTGCTTTCTCTTCGTTCAGCCTGATTAGCCAAGTGCTTAACAAGTTCCTGGTACACAGCAATGTCTCTCTGATCTTGGTGGCCCCTTTCTGACCATCGAAAGAATGGTTCCCCAGTCTCGTAGATCTATTGGTGGACTTCCAGAGGCTGCTTCCTCAAAAGAAGCAGCTACTCAGACAACCACACTTCCACAGATTCCACAAAAGCCTGTCTTCTCTGGCCCGACAGGATTTAAAATGTCCAAAAACTCCTCAGAAAGAAGGAGTTTTTAAGGGAACTTCAAAGGCTATTTCCATGTGTAGGAGGAAGAAATGGGGAATCTTCAATGAGAGGTGTAAGAATTCCAACATCTATTCTTCTAAGACCACTGTGATGCAAATATCTGATTTCTTGCTTCATTTAAGGTCAGTAAGAAACCTGTCTTCCTCTACTATCAAGGGCTATAGGGCCATGTTAGTATCAGTGTTCCGTCACAGAGGCTTGTACTTGTCCTCCAACCCAGACATCGCTGATCTCATTAGATCGTTTGATACCTCTTATTGTAAAGATTCTCCTATAGTGCTGTGGGATCTGGATATTGTGTTAAAGTGGTTGTCTTGGTGTTGTTTAGAACTTATGCATGAACTTGTCTGAGGGACTTAACCAAAAAAAAAAAAAAAAAAACTTCCTTGTATCCTTAGCGACTGCTAAAAGGATTAGCGAGATTCATGCACTTGATTAGAAAATTGGCTTTTCAAAATAGTGCTATTTTTTCATATTCCTTGGGGTTTCTAGCCAAGAACAAGTCTCCCTCAAATCCCTGGCCCTCACTCTTTTTCTATCCTTAATTTGACAAAAGTCTTGGGTAATGATGGTGAGGAAAGAACTCTGTGCCCAGTGAGGTCCTTAAAGTACTACCTTCACAGAACTAAAGAAATCCTTGGAGATTTTGGCAGTCTTTGGTGTTCTGTAAAAAAAACCTTCAGACCTTTATCTATGAATGCTGTAATGTTTCTCTTAAGAGACATCATCCGAGAAGCACATTCTTCAGGTAAGGAGGATGTTCTCCCGGTCTGCAAGGCTAAAGCTCGTGAGATTAGGGCAGTAGCCACTTCTCTGGCTTTTAAGAGAAATTTATCTCTTCTGTTATCAGTTGTACGTTTTGGAAATGCAAATCCATGTTTCCATTGCATTTTCTCCGTGACATTGAAATGTTGTATGAAGACCCAGCACCCTGGGTCCATTTCTTGTGGCTGGTGTGGTGTTGGGGAAGGAAGTGTAGGAAGCAACCCCTCCTAGAATATTTTTCTCCTTGACACAAGGTGTGAGGTTTTATGGGAAACCTGAAGGTATGAAGTATACCTGGAGTACCCTTCAGTCTTTTGTTAGGATGTTGGTGGATATTTTATTATTTTGGTTTTAGGTAACAATCTTTTCTGGTGATATGTTGGTACTGAGCCCTGGGCAGGGGCAATTAATGTTGATCCTTTGTTAGTCACGGAATTATCCTTCGTTTCAAAGGTCCCATTATGTAATAGGCGCTACGTGGCTTTACCGCCACGCCGTTAGATGATGAGATGAGTGGCAACCAGAGGCAGTATTTTCCTGCTACGACTCTCTTATCAGGTAAGGAATCAACAAACATTTAAATTAATGTTGGCAAAGTTTTTTGTACTCTCGGTTTATGTATTTTTATGAATTTGAGGTAGAATTATCCATGCTTCCCACCTTCCCGCAATGTGGGAATTGCTATTTAATTACTGGTGAAGTTGTATAATTAAAAATGAAATTTTCATGATAAAAATTTTTTTAATTATACTTAACCAGTAATTACATGTACATAAAGTATAATCAGAGCTCACCCTCCATCCCCTAGCATGGATTCATGTTGATGAGCATAAACAAACTGAGCTCTTTTCTGTGATGTTCCTGTCTCTTGCCCCGAAAGTGGATGGGGCATTGATACCTAACCCCAAAAAAATAGAAGATTAGCGCAACCCGCGAATTTCGGGATTTTAACTGCCGGCGAGTGAAACTCTTAGCTATATAATTACAGGGTAATTATAATTAAAACTTTATTTTATCATGAAAATGTAATTTTCCTATAGTTTATATTTTGGTTTGAAACTTAGTTCTTATACCTAGACTGTATGTGCTACATTAAAAATTTATCATTGTTGATCTTGTACCAGTATGATTTTTGTCCCTTTGCAAAATAGGGTGTTTTTGTCCTTTTGCAAAATAAGGTGTGTTTGCATTGCTTGCCAAATTTCAACGCCAGTTTTACCGCTGTCATATTTTTATGAGTAGAATTCATTGCCTTCTATTTTTTTCAGTAATTATTCTAAAAAATACATTTAAGCTTTGCTAGCCTTACCTGGCTTAATGTTAGGTAGAAGGAACTGCACTACTTCTTTTTAAGATTGATGTCTTTGCTAACAAGTAATCTTCATTTTAGTAAAGTACTCTTGGAGTGATGGCAACGAACGAAGCAAAGAAGGACCAACCAATTGATGACATTGAAGATGCTATGAGTGAATTAATGAACACCGAAAGCTATATTATGGTAGACATTGGAGCCAACCTCACCAATAAAAAGTTCACAAGGGACTTAGACTCCGTAGTATCTAGAGCTCGCGATGCAGGTAAGATCAGTGGAGGACATTTTTTATTCTTTAATTTTTTATAAGTAACTTACGAAGTCATTACATAGCTATTAGTTCTATTGGTAGCTTGAATTCAAACTTTGCCAGTAACATTTCAAAAGTCTGTGTACGTGGCTAGTTCTGCCCATGAGCAGAAATATTAGGAACAACTTTAGCAGATAACTTCACTACATGGCTTGGCGTAAACACTGACTACTAATGGCAGCTTATTCATTAGTTTCCAGTTATTTAACCGGATTATGGTGGTGTATATATCTAATGAAAGTATATTTAGTAACTTTCATGAAATCTCAGGATGGTTTTTTTTCTTGTTTCATTATTAAGTTGATTTATCAACAGAATTTTGCCTTAAAAACAAATCCGCTAGGTCAAATTTTTTTGTTTGTACCTAGGCTACTTGTGAGCTGCCAATATTAGTTCTGCCCTAAAAGTAGTTTTGTTCATGCAACTTACTTGACATATATATATAGCTGTATTTTCTGAAGTCCGACAGAATTTCAAAACTCGCGGCACACGCAGTGGGCGGCCAGGTGGTAGTACCCATTCCCGCCGCTGGGAGGCGGATATCAGGAACCATTCCCATTTTCTATTCATATTTTTTCTGTCGCCGGTCAGTAAACACCTGTTTACAGACCTCCGCCTAGGATTTTTTGGATTGACTCGTTATTAAGTATCTGGATTGACTTTTGGTTATTGATTCTGGATTGTTGGATTGGCATACGCGATAGTGGACTGTTTTTTTATTTTGGATTGGCTTTTCTATAAACGTGATGTCTGGATCAAGTTCAGTGAGTTTCAGAGTGTGTGTGAAGAGTGATTGTAAAGTGAGGCTACCGAAATCATCGGTAGATCCCCACACAGTATGTATGGGGTGTAGGGGGCATGTATGTTTATTGGATGATCAGTGCAATGAATGCGAGGGTTTGACCGATGATGGATGGAAGGTGTATGATTCTTATCGGCGTAAATTGGAACACGATAGGATCAGGAGGTCTTCCTCCAAGAGCGGTTCTTCTAAAGGTAAGGGAAGTAATATTTCACCTGTATTAACACCTTTAAAATTTGTTGCACCTAAACCTGTGATGTTGCCTTCGGGCCCTGATTCTGTGTCTGGAGAAGGTAATGCCCTTTCTCTGATTTTAGAGTCTTTACGTACTCTAGAATCTAAAGTGTTAGCCTTGGAAACCGGCAGTTAAAGTGTGTGATCGTGCCCCTAGTGTTGTGGAGGGGGCGTCAGATCGGCCCCATAATGCCTCTAGGCCTAGACCTCTATCGGACTCCCAGGACTCAGGGAGTGGGTATGTCGAAAGCCGCAAGAGGGTTACTGGGGCTCCCCACCGATCTGGCGTCCCTTCGGCAGGACCTGTTGCAAAGTCCCAGGCTATCAAGGAGCGCGCACGGGCGCGCATCCCTAAGGACTGCTTTTCGTCCTCCGAAGCGTCCTCCCCGCGCAAGGGGTGGAGCACTCGGAGAGACTCTCGTCCGCTGAAAAGGACGTTTCGTGCTGAGGACGCTTCACATCCGGCATCGCCGATTTCTTCGGAGGAAGCCTATGAAGCTTTTCCACCTCAGAAGAGAGGTAAAATCTCTTCCGACGAGGCCTCTGGGTTGCACGCACAGGCGCGTATCCCTGAGGTCTCTGGGTTGCACGCACAGGCGCGTACCCCTGAGAAGCAGGTAGCTGTACCTGTGAGAAGGAAGGAGGCGTCCCCTCGCCCCTCGGCTTCTCGTAGGTTCAGCCCTTCGCCTCCTTGGGTTTCTTCACCTACGAAGAACATCCTTGTGTCCCTTCAGGACCAGTTGTCGGCTTTGATGGCTCAGAAGACACGCCCAATAGTCGAGCCGAAACGTAGAAAGGACGTCAGGCTGCCTGTCAAAAGGACAAAGCAGCCCCCTTCTCCTTCTCATCGTTCGTCTCTTTCTCCTCCTGCGTCCCCGTCGGTGCTCCTCCGATCTCGTTCTTCTAGTAGGAAGTCACGTGGACAGGACGCTTTGCTTCCCTCTCGACGTCCTGCGTAGACCACTCGTCAGGACGCTTCGGAGGACGTTCTTCAGGACGCTCGGCAGGACGCTTTTCAGGACGCTTCAGAAGACGAGGACGCTCGTCAGGACGCTTTTGTGGACGCTTTTCCGCAAGAAAGGGCTTTCGAGAGCGCACAGAAGGACGCTTTGAAAGCTAAGTCTGGACGCTTTAGCGGCAAGCGTAAAGACGCTTCTTTAGAGCGAGTTAGAGCAAAACAAGTCGCCTCTCATGACGCTCAGCGCGGTCAAGATGCTCTGCTTCCTTCATGCATTAAGGATCGACAGAAGGTCGGTTGCGTTGAAGAAACTTCTGCACCCAAACGGAGATCTTTGGCGCTACAGTTCTTCGAGGAAAAGGTTGCAGACAAAGTTGTTCAAGTCAACTCGGACAACACCACGGCCCTTGCGTACCTAAAGAATCAGGGAGGAACACACTCCCGGCCTCTATTTCACCTAGCGAAGGAGATTCTGCTGTGGGCAAGTGCAAGGCGAGTCAAGATCCTGACGAGATTCATCGCAGGAGTCCAGAACGTCAGAGCGGACCTTCTCAGCCGACAGGACCAAATCCTGCCTACAGAATGGACTCTGCATCAAGACGTTTGTCGGGAGCTATGGAAGCTCTGGGGACGTCCTCTGGTCGACCTATTTGCGACGTCGAGGACAAAGAGGTTGCCTCTTTATTGCTCCCCTGTGTTAGATCCAGGAGTGATCGCTATAGACGCACTGCTCTGGGATTGGACGAACTTAGACCTATATGCCTTCCCGCCATTCAAGATCATGGGGGAAGTCATGAGGAAGTTCGCGGCGTCGGAGGGGACGAGGTTGACCCTGATCGCCCCGATGTGGCCCGCAAGAGAATAGTTCACGGAGGTAATGTCCTCCCTTGTAGATTTCCCAAGGACGTTGCCATGGAGGAGAGATCTACTCAAACAGCCCCACTTCGAAAGATATCACCAAAACCTCTCCGCTCTGGGTCTGACTGCGTTCAGACTATCGAAAAGTTGGCCAGAGCGAGAGGTTTTTCTAAATCAGCTGCAAAAGCGAATGCCAACGCAAGGAGGGCTTCATCGAGAGCTGTTTACCAGTCGAAGTGGGCTTCCTTCAGGGCATGGTGTAGAAAGGAGGGAATATCCTCTTCCACTACCTCTGTGAGCCAAATAGCCGATTTCCTGCTTTTCTTAAGGAATGTGCAGAAGTTGGCAGTCCCTACCATCAAGGGATATAAAAGTATGCTGTCAACGGTCTTTCGGCACAGAGGCCTGGAACTTACTGACAACAGAGATCTTCACGATCTCTTGAGATCGTTTGAGACAACTAAGATACCTCAGGTGAGACCTCCTTCCTGGAACTTAGACTTAGTTCTAAGACTTTTGATGTCGAGTCCTTTCGAGCCTCTCCATACTGCGTCTCTTAGGAACTTGACAAGGAAAGCTCTTTTCCTAACTGCTCTGGCGACGGCGAAGAGAGTTAGCAAAATTCAAGCTATCAGTAAACAAGTGGGCTTCAAAGGTGACAACGCTGTCTGCTCTTTGAGTCCCACTTTCTTAGCGAAAAATGAGAACCCGTCTAACCCTTGGCCCAAGAGCTTCGAAATTAAGGGTATGACAAGCCTTGTAGGCCAAGAACCTGAGAGAGTCCTGTGCCCTGTCAGGGCTCTCAAGTTTTACGTTCGCAAGACGAAGGAGGTACGAGGTCCCTCAGATAATCTGTGGTGCTCTGTAAAGAGACCCGATTTACCATTGTCCAAGAATGCTTTGGCTTTCTTTCTAAGAGACATTATAAAAGAGGCTCATTCATCTTTCCAGAAGACTGATTTGAGCCTCTTGCGAGAGAAAGCTCACGAGGTCAGAGCGGTCGCAACCTCGCTTGCCTTCCAAAAGAACATGTCGATCAAGGACATCCTTGACGCCACCTTTTGGAGGAGCAATTCTGTATTCGCCCTCACACTACTTGCGAGATGTGAGAACGATATACGAGGACTGTTGTTCTCTTGGGCCATACGTGTCTGCAGACACAGTCTTGGGGGCTGGAGGTAGCTCTTTTCCTATCCCTTAGTTAGGTTTAGGTTAGTTTTTATTATTGTGTTTTTAGGTTGTGGTGAGTCTTGTGTGAAGATCTCCCATCCCTTAGTTTAGTGTTCAAAGGGGTTTTGGATAGTTGGTCTGGTGGTGGTCAGTTGCTTCGTTGCCCTCATATGTATGGCTCGATGGTCTTGTCACGTTGAGGTCACGTCCCAGTTGACAGATCATCCAGAGCGCACCAGCACTACAGGTCTCCACCTGGCTGGCAACTCTGATTAAGCAAAAGCAGGCTTAAGTGACAGTAATCACAGAGTCTACTTTGCTAACAGGTGAGGAACCAATATATATATTATATACTTAATTTAAGTTTCCTACAAATCCTATTCTGTCTCTTCCCACCATCCGAAGGTGGGATTCAGCTATATATATATCTGTCAGGTAAGTTGCATGAACAAAATGTTATTGTTATAATACAATTAAGTTTGTTCATACTTACCTGGCAGATATATATAATTAAAGTGCCCACCCTCCTCCCCTCAGGAGACAGTGGCATTAATAAAATATGAATAGAAAATGGGAATGGTTCCTGATATCCGCCTCCCAGCGGCGGGAATGGGTACTACCACCTTGCGCCACTGCGTGTGCCGTGAGTTTTGAAATTCTGTCGGACTTCAGAAAATACAGCTATATATATATATCTGCCAGGTAAGTATGAACAAACTTAATTGTATTATAACAATAACATTTTTGTATGTTATGCCATTTCTTTAGGCTGAAACTTTTGCATTATGTTTTGTTTACAGGGCCTAGATTACTTGCAAGCCATTGGTAACTTGTTTTGCCTTTAAATTACATTTTCAAATGCTGTCTTCCGACCATAGGACTTGGTAGCCGCTAATAATAGTTGCCTTAAAAGGAATTCTTGAATGTTTTGTCATTTGGTATATGTGACTTACCCAGTAATTATATAGCGAAGAGTTTCTACTCAATGGCAGCTTAAGTTCAAATTTCCCGGGTAGCGCTTCAATGGCTCAGTGTAGGTCTACAGTCATGTCCCCCGTGGCAATACTAGGAACGACTTAGCTAATCACGTCATTCTGTTTTCTGCCGCACTCGACGAAACATCGAGTGCTTACAGCAGCTTGTTCTTATTTTCTAGTTATATCACCAGATTTCGGTAGTGTTACAGCCACTGGAATGCATTCGTAGCCTTCGAGCAAGATGAGTCATGTCTTGTTTATTTTGTTCAGATTAACATCTAGCCAGATACTTGCAGTCTCCGGGAATAATAATGGCCTTATAGATTTTTCTTGAATGGATCACTATTCAAGTAGATCAGATAGTTTTGCATGTATCTTTTTACTTCCCGGTCTTAACGTAAGTCGTTGGTTAAGTATTGCCTTCAGTAACTAATTTTGATGCTATGCCATTACTTTAGGCCAAACTTTCGTTTTTAGAATTTGTTTACCGGCCATGAGCTATTAGCAAGACACCGCTCCAGTAACAGTTACCTTAGAACAATCCTTTTACCCTTGTATTATTCACCGGATATACAGTGGGCCCCCTGTATTCGCGTTCTCCGGATTTGCGGACTCACAGATTCTCAGATTTCTCTCTGGACCATATCTACCCATTATTTGCGGGGAATTCGCCTATTCGCAGGTTTTTCCGATTATAAGTAATCACTAAATAGTGTATTTTGATATTATTTTCATGACTAAATACATTTTTATGATTCAAAAATTATTTATTAATTTTAAAATATTAATATTGATCAATACTGTATTAGCAAGTTTAATCAGATTAAATGACATCACATAATAATAATAATTTCTCTCTCTCTCTCTCTCTCTCTCTCTCTCTCTCTCTCTCTCTCTCTCTCTCTCTCTCTCTCTCTCTCTCTCTCACAAAGATGTGTTTTTTGTTTGATAAATGATTTACTAAGTTTCAAATATTAATATTAATGTAAAGAGCAATCAATTCATTAAAGAAAATACTATAGTGAATTAGTGAGATATTAGTTTATTAATTAAAAAACTATGTAAGAATGAAGGAAATCCATCTTCATGCATCTTTCTTTTGAACTCCAGGTACCAAGCTGGGGCACCAAAGGTCCAACAGCTGTCAAATATATAAAGTAATTTAACAGGAGGGGAGGGAGTGCTCTCTCTCTCTCTCTCTCTCTCTCTCTCTCTCTCTCTCTCTCTCTCTCTCTCTCTCTCTCTCTCTCTCTGCCGAGATGAGAGATTTTTATGGTACATGAATGTATAATATCTTCTTAAGAAATTGAGAGAATCATTTGATCTAAACTTTTCAAGAAACTGTCATTTCATGTTGAATTTTGAATTTTTATTGCAGTGTCTTACCGAACAATTATACAGCTGTAGGTTCCCTACGAATGGCAGACAATAGATTCAAAACTTCCGCGGTGGCGCCGCCAGCGCTGATGTAGGTGACGTCATCTCCCTCCACTCAAGGAAACTATAGGTACAACTGCCCAGGTAACATCAATTCATTCTCTGCCGGCTTCTGGTGAACATCGGTGGTCAGTGCAGACTTTTTTCATTTGTTGGGAAGTTTATCTCTCCAATATTGATGAAGTATTCAACTTTGTGTTTGTGGATTGTAGCTTAATTTCTTTTCTGCAATTTTTTGGCTTTACCGTCATGTCGGACTCTAGTCCTTCAGTAGTTAGGTTTTGCGCCGGAGGGTGCAAAACTAGGCTAGTTAAATCAATTTATAATTCACACACTTAAGTGCATTAAGTGTAGGGGTTGTGAATGCTCGAGAGAATCAACTTGTGATGAATGCAAGGATTGGAGTGAACAACAGTGGAAAGTTTTTGTTTCTCACTCGGGGAAGGTAATTAAGGATATGAAGAGGAAGGCGGCTCTCAGAGCTGAAAGTAAGACTAGTTTAGCTGCTTCTGCTTCTTCTATCAAAGCACCTGCTCCTATTCCTTCTCCTTCTCCTCTCATTATGTCTCCGATCTTGAGTCCTCCTACTCCTGCACCTGTGACTCCCTTGCCAACTTCCCGTGGAGTTTCTCCTGACACCATTGCTAGCCTCAAATCTAAATTTGAAAAGAAATTTTATGTATTAGCGAATACTGTTATGCCGTTAGGGTTATCTGTAAAGTCTTTCATTGAAAAGACTTCTAGTGAAGTGAGAAGTGTCAGTGCAGTGCAACCTGAGGGGGTGGCTGTTTGTCCCGATAGTTCTCCTAGATGAAGGTCCCTGTCCCGCTCCCCCGCCTCGGGGAGAAGACATACTGGAGGTCCAAGGGAGACTGTTGGGGTTTGCCCACAGACAGTCGCTTTTTCCGTCGATCCTGTGGTGCGACAGCAGGAGTCGACTAAGTACCATTGGAAAGGTGTGTCGTTTAGGCATCAGTTATCGACAGAGTCGAGTGATTCGTTGCCGGTTAGACGTCATAAGTGGCGTGATTCTTCAGCCTCATGTCTGTTGAAAAGACGTTCGACTGAAGAAGTGTTCTCTCTACCCCCTGTGAAGAGGAACAGAGAAATAGACAACCCTCGCCCGTCGTGTAGCGTAGCTACGTGGACTTCGCCACGGACTCTTACGACAGTGACAGTCGCCTTCGACTCGATTGCACAACGAACTGATCCGAGTCTGTCAAGATCTTGGACTCATCTAGCAGTTGGAAGTTTACCTTCGACATCGCATACGACAGAGAATTCGACTGGCGCGAGACCTCCGGTACCGATCGTATCGAAGTCCACAACTCCAGTTGCTACGACTTCAGCTCAAGAAGAAGAGAATTTTGTTCCTTTACGTCGACAGTTGCAGGAGCTGATGAACTGGATGAAAGAAAGCAAACAATATCCGAAGAACAATGAGTCGAATCGAGAACTCTCTCTGTCGCCTATTTCTTCGGATGACGAGGAGGACTTAAAAGCGGACTCTATTCCTCTCTCATCCTATTCGAAGCTGTTACACTATCTTCTGGATATGTACCTGGATTTTTGTTCATGAAACTTACCCAGCAGATATATATATAGCTGTATTTCTCCGAAGTCCGACAGAATTTCAAAACTCCCGGCTCACGCAGTGGTCGGCCAGGTGGTTAGTACCCATTCCCGTCGCTGGGAGGCGGGTGTCAGGAACCATTCCCATTTTCTATTCAGATTTTTTCTGTCGCCGGTGTTGATAACAACTGTTTTCAACACCTCCGTCTAGGATTTTCGAAACTTCTCTGTTACTTGAGTATCCTGTTTGTTTTTTGGTTATCGAACGTGGATTGTGACTAGGCTTACGCTGATAGTGGATTGGATTTGAATTTGGTTTGGTTTTTTCCTTTAACTAAGATGTCTGGGACTAGTTTATCTAGCACCAAAGTGTGTTGTATGGAAGGTTGTAAGGTGAGGCTACCGAAAGGTTCGGTAGACCCACACACAATATGTAATAATTGTAGAGAACATACGTGTGTTATAAATGACCGTTGTAAGGAGTGTGAATGTCTGTCTGATTCGGGTTGGAAGGCTTATGAATCCTATGTGCGGAAATTGGAGCGTGATAGGATACGGAGATCTTCCTCCAGGAGTGTATCAGTCAGTAGAAGTAAGGGTAGTAAGGTTTCTCCTACTATACATTCAGTAGTTGGTACACCTAAATCTGTTGTGCCTTCGGGCCCTGAAAATGTTGTGCCTTCGGGCCCTGAAAAATCAGTGGAAGACAATGCCCTTTCTACGATTCTGGAATCAATACGAAACCTAGAATCTAAAGTGCTCGCTTTGGAGGGTAAAAGCATTATTAGTGAACAAAAGTGCAGTGAAAGTGCCCCCAGTGTTGTGGAGGGGGCGTCAGATTGGCCCTATAATGCCTCTAGGCCTGGACCTCTGTCGAACTTCCAAGCCCAGGAAGACGGACATGTCGAAAGCCGCAGGAGGGTTACGGGGAACCCCCACCGATCTGGCGTCCCTTCGGCAGAACCTGTAGACGATCCCCAGGCTGCCAAAGAGTGTGCGAGTGCGCGTATCCTCCGCGAGTGCTTTTCGTCCTCGGAGGCGTCCTCCCCTAACAGGAGTTGGAGCATGAGAAGACGCTCACGTCCTCTGAAAAGAGCTATGACGTTAAATGTCGCACAGGCGGCTATCGTCAGTAGTCTCTCAGAGGAGGGCGCAGAGTCTCTTTGCGCTGCTTCTTCGTTACGGGCTTCGCCTCGAGACTTGGATTACTCTCCACCGCAAAAAAGATCGAAAACTCAAGGTGTCGCACAAGCGGCCAGAGTCTTCGATCGCAGTGAAGAAGACGCTTCACGTCCTTTTTCTCCTGTTGGTTTGCGGTCTTCACCGGAGAGTTTTGCTGCATGGACTCCTCAAAGGAGAATTATGATGTCATCTGACGAGGACGCCTTGGAGCGGCCTAGTCGTTCTAAGAATAGAACTAGAACGGGTCCTGTGAGAAGGGATAGGGCTTCCCCTCGCCCCTCGCCTTCTCATAGGAACAGTTTTTCTCCTGAAAAAGAATCTTCTACTACAAAGAGTGTTATCAGGTCGATGCAACAACAACTTGCTTCGTTGCTGGCTGAGAGAGAATCAGAAATTCGTCCGAGAAGAAAAGATGATAGATTACCGATTAAAAGATCTAAGAGGTCTCCTGCACGGGTGGACCGATCGTCTCTTTCGCCTGTGAGTACTCATTCTAGATTTCGTACGTCTCACCTGCAGTTGGAGAAAGGGCATGAAAAACTTCCTACGAGGATTCGCCCAGACTCTCGAGGCTCGCTTTATACAAGGACGGACGATCCTATGATTACGAAACGAGGCCGTATACAGTCTGAGAAACTCGACGCTCCTAGTTCGGCTTGGAAGGAGCGGAGTGTTCACAGGGACGCCTGTTTAGACAAGCGGTACGCTCGGACAGACGTCGAGCGTGACGCTCACCTGGACGCCAGGCGTGGCGCTCGGATGGACGCCGAGCGTGACACTCACCTGGACGCCAAGCGGGACGCTCGGCTGAGCGACGAGCGTGACGCTCACCTGGACGCCAAGCGTGGCGCTCGGCTGGGCGCCAAGCGTGACGCTCGGCTGGACGCCAAGCTTGACGCTCGGACGGATGCCAAGCGAGACGTTCAAACGGACGCTTTGTTGCATATCCATCAGGTATCACAGCAAGGTATTAGTATGGAACCTCAACTGCAATCGGCTTTTCGAAGGGACTCTCATCGAGAGAATGAGCAAGAAATTGGTACCGCGTTATCTGAATCTTTAGATATTAATATTCAGAATGCTCCATGCACGTCAAAACAACGATCTTCATTAAAGCTCGGAGTGAAAGGACTTGTACCACCAGCTTTGGGAGTCCCCTTGGTCACTCCTATAGATGAGGAAGGATTAAGTAATATTTCAGAAGAAACGGAAGAGGATCAACCCGCTGTGTCAGATTCATCCGATTATCAAGTTTTGGTTCGATTGCTTCGGGATTCATTTGGAGAAGAGTTTCAACCCGCAGCACCTCGGTCGCCTCCTTCTCAGTTTTCGTTGTCAAAAACAAATAAGACTCCTGGATTTGTTAAAATGACAAAGTCTCTCTCAACTAAGAGAGCTTTTAAGAAGGTGCAAGATTGGATGGAGTCTAGAAAAGCTCAAGGAAAGTTTTCCTTTGCCCAGCCTCCTTCAAGACTTTGCGGCAAGGCTGGGATCTGGTATGATACAGGTGAGGATGTCGGGTTAAGAGCTCCCGCATCGGCTCAAGGTGACTTTTCCAGTCTGGTTGACGCACCAAGAAGGTCTCTTCTTTCGTCAGCTAAAATAACATGGACACCGGCGGAGATAGACCACCATCTGAAAGGTCTTTTTCGGACAATTGAAGTATTTAATTTCTTAGACTGGTGTTTGGGGCTGCTTGACACTAAGTCTCGTAGTCAAGACTCAATTAGCTTGGGGGAGCTATCCAGTGTTCTCGCTTGTATGGATAAGGCCGTCAGAGATGGTTCAGAGGAATTGGCTTCACATTTTTGTGCAGGGCTCCTGAAAAAGAGAGCTATCTACTCGTAAATTTACTACCCAAAGCAGTGTCTCCAACACAGAAAGCAGAATTGCTTTTCGCCCCTCTTTCTGACCATCTCTTCCCCCAGGCTATGATTAAAGATGTAGCTGGAAGTCTACAGGAAAAAGCTACTCAGGATCTCTTAGCACAATCTTCTAGACGTCTGCGGTTCCTTCGACTTCAACACGAACCCAGTTTTCTAAGAAAATAAAGCCCTTTCGAGGTGGAGCATCCTCTAGACCTTCTCCTAGAGGAAGAGGACTCTCTAGAGGCAGAGCTCAGTCTAAGTCCAGAGGTAGAAAATGAGGAGGAAGTCCTTCAGTCGCCAGTAGGTGCCAGGCTTCATTTATTTGCAGAAGCTTGGAAGAAGATAGAGGCAGACAGCTGGTCGCTCAACGTCATCGAGCGAGGATACAAAATACCTTTCCTGAAGCCTTCTCCATTGTGCACAACACCTATAGATCTATCACCCTCTTACCATGGAGAAAAACAACAGATCTTGTACGATCTGATAGAACAAATGCTCGAGAAGAAAGCAATAGAACAAGTCGAGGACATTCAGTCCCCGGGTTTCTACAACAGGTTATTCCTGGTGCCGAAACAGTCGGGAGGCTGGCGGCCAGTTTTAGATGTGAGCAGTCTAAACCTTTTTATAGAGAGACAGACGTTCAAGATGGAGACACCTCAGTCAGTGCTTGCGGCCTTAAGACAAACGACTGGATGTATCACTGGACCTTGCAAGACGCATATTTCCACGTCCCGATACATCCCCGATCGAAGAAATACCTGCGTTTTGTCATGAAAGGGAAGAGTTTTCCAATTCAGAGCTCTTTGCTTCGGTCTGAGTACGGCACCAATGATTTTCACAATTCTAATGAAGAATGTGGCGAGGTGGCTTCATCTTGCAAACATAAGGATCTCTCTATATCTAGACGACTGGCTCATTCGAGCATCGTCGAAAGAAAGGTGTCTGAAGGACCTTCAATCAACCTTAACTCTAGCAAAGTCCCTGGGACTTCTAGTGAATTTCGAAAAGTCGCAGCTGATCCCCACACAGTCCATCGTGTATCTGGGGATTCAGATGGATTCAGTGGCTTTTCGAGCTTTTCCGTCCCAGGGACGTCAACAGCAAGGATTAGAAAAAATATCAGTCTTCTTAAGGAAAGAATCATGCTCGGTGAGAGAATGGATGAGTCTGCTGGGCACCATTTCCTCGCTGGAGAAGTTTGTTTCTTTGGGGAGACTACATCTCAGACCTCTCCAGTTTTTCCTGAAGGAGAGTTGGGAGGACAAAGAAAATTTGGAGACAATTTTGAGGATCCCAAAGGAGGTAAAGGATCACCTAAAGTGGTGGCTCGATCCTGTGAAGCTTTCGGAAGGAACTTCCCTCAAACTTCAGAGCCCCGACCTAGTGTTGTTCTCCGACGCGTCCACCACCGGGTGGGGAGCTACACTGGGGAGGGAGGAAGTGTCAGGCACCTGGAGAGGGGAACAGGTGTTCTGGCACATAAATCTCAAAGAACTGGCGGCCATATACTTGGCACTTCAGTTTTTCAAAGAAAAAGTCGCAAACAAGATTAGTTCAGATAAATTCAGACAATACCACAGCTCTGTCATACATAAAAAAACAAGGAGGGACTCACTCGCGATCATTGTTCAATCTAGCGAGAGAGATCCTGTTATGGGCGAGAACTCAGAAAGTAACGATTCTAACGAGGTTCGTTGCAGGCGTGGAGAACGTCCGGGCAGATCTCCTCAGTCGGCAAGGTCAACTGCTGCCGACCGAGTGGACTCTGCATCTGGATGTGTGTCGAGAGCTGTGGAAGTTATGGGGACGTCCTCTAGTGGACGTCTTTGCAACAGCGAGAACAAAGAGGCTTCCGTTGTATTGCTCCCCCGTGCTCGACCCGGGAGCAATAGCAATAGATGCACTTCTTTGGGACTGGACAGGGATGGATCTTTACGCATTTCCCCCGTTCAAGATTCTGGGGGAAGTAATGAAGAAGTTTGCAATGTCAGAAGGGACGAGATTGACGTTAATCGCTCCTTATTGGCCAGCAAAGGAGTGGTTCACAGAGGTCATGACCTTTGTAGTAGACTTCCCGAGGACATTGCCCATGAGGACAGATCTACTCAAACAGCCCCACTTCGAGAGATACCACGGAAACCTCCCCGCTCTGAGTCTGACTGCATTCAGACTATCAAAAAGTTGGTCAGAGCGAGGGGTTTTTCTAGACCGGTTGCAAAAGCAATCGCCAATGCGAGAAGAGCTTCCACGCTTGGAGTCTATCAATCGAAGTGGGCTTCGTTTAGGAGCTGGTGCAGAAGAACACGCATTTCCTCTACCACGACCTCTGTGAGCCAAATAGCGGACTTTTTGCTCTACTTGAGAAACGACCTAAAGCTTGCAGTCTCAACAATCAAAGGCTACAGAAGTAGTTATCTGTAGTCTTTAGACATAGAGGAATTGATTTGGCAAATAATAAGGATATCCACGATCTTTTTAAGGTCATTTCGAGACTATAAAAATTCCTCAACCTAAGTTACCATCATGGAATTTGGATGTAGTACTTAAATTCCTAATGTCAAATCGGTTTGAACCCCTTCAGAATGCCTCTTTAAGGGATCTTACTAAGAAAACTATTTTCCTAACGACACTGGCGACAGCGAAGAGGGTTAGTGAAATTCAAGCCTTTAGCAAGCATATTGGTTTTAGGGGACATAATGCTGTTTGCTCATTAAGTCCTACGTTTCTAGCGAAAAATGAAAATCCGTCTAACCCTTGGCCCAAAAGTTTTGAGATTAAGGGTATGGCGGAAATCATTGGACACGAACCAGAGAGAGTCCTGTGCCCTGTCAGGGCTCTCAAGATTTATTTACAAAGAACGAAGGAATGTCGAGGTCCTTCTAACAACTTATGGTGTTCGGTCAGAAGACCAGATTTACCGATGTCGAAGAATGCTCTGGCATTCTTCTTGAGAGACACCATTAGACAGGCGCATTCATCTTGCAAAGACAGTGATGTTAAGCTGTTGAAAGTGAATGCCCATGAAGTGAGAGCTATATCTACCTCAGTAGCTTTCCAAAAGAACATGGCACTCAATGACATTCTGAGTGCCACCTTTTGGCGCAGCAACTCGGTGTTCGCTTCACACTACCTGCGGGATGTGAAGACGACATACGAGAACTGCTATGCGCTTGGACCATACGTCGCAGCAGACACTTTGTTGGGGGCTGAAAGTAGCACTCATCCTACCCTGTAGGAAATGGGTAGGTGAGTTTTTATGGATTGTTTTATGGTTGTAAGGTCGTCCGCCTGAGCCGGACTTCCTTTCCTTTAGCCTAAGTGATGTGGGAATGAAATTGTTAGGCTGGTCAGGTGGTGAATTTTTTACTTCGTTGCCCTCATAGTATGGTCAAAATGGTCTAGTCACATTGTGGTCACGCTCCCGTTGACAGATCATCTAGAACTCACCAGCTATATAGGTCACTACCTTGCTGGAGAGACTAGTAAAGCAGTAGCAGACTTGGGTGACAGTAATCACGAAGTCAGCTATGCTAACAGGTAAGGAACCAAGATGTTATTCATCTGCATGTAATATGTTTCCAAAATCCTTTTCTGTCTCTCCCTACCGCCAAAGGTGGGATTCAGCTATATATATATCTGCTGGGTAAGTTTCATGAACAAAATGATATTGTTAAGATACAATAAAGTTTGTTCATACTTACCTGGCAGATATATATAATCAAAGTACCCACCCACCTCCCCGCAGGAGACAGTGGGAATAGAAAATCTGAATAGAAAATGGGAATGGTTCCTGACACCCGCCTCCCAGCGACGGGAATGGGTACTAACCACCTGGCCGACCACTGCGTGAGCCGGGAGTTTTGAAATTCTGTCGGACTTCGGAGAAATACAGCTATATATATATCTGCCAGGTAAGTATGAACAAACTTTTTTGTATCTTAACAATATCATACTTCATAGCAGCCGCTCCCAGGTCACCTACTTCCATCTTCCTGATCAGAAGGAAGAATTTCGATCCTCTTCTCCCAAAGCTTGTACTGTCTAAGGCTGCTAAACGATCGCTTCGTGATATAGAAGACTGGTTGAAGTTCAAGAGAGAGCTTGGGAAAACAACTTTTGCCTATCCTCCATCAAAACTTGTCAAAAAGAGGTATAGGTTCTACGTAACCGGAGAAGCTCCCTCCATGGGAGTGTCTGCCTCCTCCCAGGGGGACTTCTCTGGCCTGGTAGATGCAAATAGGAGGTCTGCGTTTGCAGCAGTAAAAATATTCTTTACATCTCCTGAATTGGACCACTTGATAAAGAATATCTTCAAGATTTTGGAGATTGTGAGTTTTCTTGGACTGGACGATCGGAGCCCTCGCTACGAAAATAGAAGACTGCCCTACTCTCCAGGAGGACCTGGCAGCGGACTGGCTTGGAGTTTTGTCATGTGCCAACAAATCAGTTCGGGATGGTTGCGATGAGCTTGCCTCCCTTTTCGCATTCGAGATCCTCAAGAAAAGGCAGCTCTGGTGTTCTTTTGTTTCGAGAGGAGTCGCTTCACTTCAGAAGTCCGCCCTTTTGTTTTCTCCTCTCGACAAGAATCATCTGTTTCTCGAAGAAACAGTGGCCAAGACACTTTCCGCACTGGAAAAGAAGTCCACTAATGACTTACTTGCTCAGTCTTCTAAGCAAGTTAAACCCTTGACTGTGACGCCTACCCCCTCGGAATTGCCCTTGCAGAAGAAACCCTTTCGAGGGGACAAGTCTAGACCGTTCATCAGGCCTCGATCGAATTTATGACTCCCGACCAAGGCCTCGACAAAATCCGACTCTTAAATCGTCAAAGTGATCCTTCAATCCTTCATGCTCTGGTAGGGGGCAGACTGAGCCTCTTTTGGGAGGAATGGAGTCGCAGAGGGGCAGAACCCTGGGTAACCCAAGTTCTCCGGTTCGGTTACTCCATTCCTTTCTAAGACACCCCCCCTCTATCCAATGTTCCCATCGCATTGCCCGCCTACTCTCCAGGCTCGGAGAAGTTAATAGCTTCAACTCGAGAAATAGAGATTCTCGTGCAGAAGGCGGTCATAGAGGAGATAAGCGACAGACTATCCCCGGGGTTTTACAACCGTCTGTTCGTAGTCCCCAAATCATCAGGGGGCTGGAGGCCCGTGCTGGACGTAAGCGCACTGAACTTGTTCGTTCAGAAGACCAAATTCAATATGGAAACGACTCGTTCGGTGTTGGAATCCCTTCACCAAGGGGACTGGATGGTATCCCTGGATATGCAGGACGCATACTTCCACATATTAATTCACCAGGACCCCAGGAAATACCTTTGGTTTATGTTCATGGGCAAGACCTATCAGTTTCGAGCTCTTTGCTTTGGCCTCTCGACAGCACCGCAGGTATTTACGCTAGTGCTAACCCCGCTGGGGAAATGGCTTCACCTCCTGAACATCAGAGTGTCGCTCTACCTAGACGACTGGCTTCTCCGCTCCTCTTCGGAAAGTCAACGTATGAAGGATCTAAAGAGGACTCTTTCATTAACTCACTCGTTAGGTCTCCTTATAAACGAGGAGAAATCTCAGTTATTCCCAACTCAGAGCATTCTCTATTTGGGGATGACTCTGAACTCTCGAGTTTTTCGGGCTTTTCTCTCACCAAAGAGAGTCCAGTCGTGTCTGGAAGTAGTACAGGACTTCCTGGACCGCAAGTCCTTTTCCGCCAACCGTTGGACCAGTCTGTTAGGGACACTAGCTTTGGTGGAACAGTTTGTCAAACTCGGAAGACTGCACATGAGGCCCCTACAATTCTTCCTGAAGGCGTCATGGTGCAGGAAGACTCAACCGAACTCGACAGTTTTCTCGATTTCAGACGAAGTCAAGGAGGGCTTAGCGTGGTGGCTATCAAAACCAAGGCTGGTAGAAGGTCTTTCGCTTCGTCCGCTCCACCCAACCCTTCAGTTCTTTTCAGACACCTCTGATACAGGTTGGGGAGCCCTGTTGGGGAAGAACGAAGCGTTGGGGGAATGGTTGGAAACTCAACGCTCTCTTCATGTCAACGTGAGGGAGCTATTAGCAGTGTACCTGGAACTTCAGGCGTTCGCTCATCTCGTGAAGGGACAGGTGGTTGCAGTTCACGGAGACAACTCCACAGCACTTTCCTACACCAGGAAACAAGGGGGGACGCGCTCTTTCACCCTCTACAACCTTGCAAAAGATCTGCTTCTGTGGGCAGAAAAATTTCAAGTTTCGCTAATCCCTCGGTTTTTTCAAGGGAAAATGAACGTGCTGGCGGACGAACTAAATCGACGTCACCAAGTACTGCCGTTGGAATGGACTCTCGATGCGAAGGTCTGCCTAGACCTATGGAAACTTTGGGGAAAGCCGATGATAGACCTCTTTGCTATTTCGAGGAACAACCGTCTTCCGCTGCTTTGCTCCCCAGTCCCAGACCCTCTTGCATGGTCAGTCGATGCAATGTTACTAGACTGGTCGGGCCTGGATGCGTACGCCTTTCCCCCCGTTCAGCCTGATAAGACAGGTGCTGAACAAAGTGTCATTTCACGAAAAAGTCTCTCTGACACTAGTCGCTCCGTTCTGGCCAAGGAAAGATTGGTTCCCATATCTCCTCGACTTGCTCGTAGATTTCCCCAGGCTTCTTCCGTTAAAGAGATGTCTACTCAGACAACCACACTACGCAAGGTTCCACCAAGGGTTATTCGCTCTGGTACTGACAGGATTCAGACTGTCAGGAGTCTCGTCAGAGCGAAAGGTTTTTCGAGACGAGCTGCAGAAGCTATCGCTAACTGCAGACGAGATTCTTCTAACAGACTATACCAGTCTAAATGGGGAGTGCTTTGAAAGTGGTGTAAGCAAACTAAAGTCTCTTCTTCTGAAACATCTGTGAACGAAATAGCGGATTTCCTTTTATTCCTAAGAGACGTTAAGCGTTTAGCACCTTCAACGATTAGGGGATACAGAGCAATGCTGGCTTCAGTTTTTAAACACAGAGGACTAGACCTGTCTATGAATAGTGATCTTTCCGATCTAATTAAATTGTTCGAAACTTCCAAATCGTCTAAGGATTCGATAGCATGGAATCTCGATATAGTTCTTAAACGGCTTTCGGACCTCCCTTTGAACCGCTACTTTCTTCGTCTATGAGGAATCTCACCAAAAAGGCGTTATTTTTAGTTGCGCTAGCTTCAGCTAGACGAGTTAGCAAACTACACGCGATGGACAAGAAGGTGGCTTTTTCTCAAGGCGACGCAGTTTGCTCCGTGGAGCTCAATTTTCTCGCAAAAAACAAGAGCCCTTCTAATCCTTGGCCATGTAACTTCGTTCTCAAGAACCTAACAGACTTTGTGGGCCAGGAAGAAGAAGAATGACTCTTATGTCCCGTGCGGGCACTAAAATATTACCTTCGGAGAACAGAAAGAATTAGAGGTCAGTCGAATCGTCTGTGGTGCTCTGTGAAAAACCCCTCTCGTCCTCTCAAAAAACGCTATCTCCTTTTTTCTGAGAGAGTTAATTGTGGAAGCGCACACGCAACCGAACGATGCAGTGTTTACTTTGCTAAGAGTGAAAGTGCACAAAGTTCAGGCAGTAGCAACTTCCCTCGAGTTTCGACACAACTTGTCGCTTTCCGCGATTCTCCAAAGTACCTTTTGGAGGTCTAATTCGGTGTTTGCTATGCATTATTTGAAAGAAATTGAGACAGTATTCGGAAATTGTAAGTCTCTCAGTCCGCTTTTGGTAGCTAGCATGGTATTGGGAGAAACAACATAGGGAGTTGCTCCCTCTGTTAGCCTATCTTTCGCCTTGTATCAAGGTTGACGAGTTAAAGGGAAGTCTGGGGGTACAATGTACCTGGAGTACTCACCAGTCATTTTAGTTATAGGTTTGGCGGGTAAAGGTTTTTAATTAGGTGTAGGTGACAGCTTTTTCATGTTGGTTATTTCTGGTCTTAGCCCAGGGCAAGGGCAATATTTTGTTGTTTCTTCGTTGAGTCAGCGGTGAACACTATGACTACGAGGATCTTCCACTCCATGTAGAAGCACCCATTGGTCATATTCCAAGCCTTCTACTCAGTAAGATGAGCACCGACCAGGGGCAGTATTCTCCTGCAGTAGCTCTCTTGCAAAGTACGGTACAACAGGCACTAGTAACACTGCTTTTGGGTATTTTTTCAAGAATCATATGTTATTTTTGAATTAAAACTCACATCCACAGCCCCCTGTCCTTGCAATAGGTAATCAGCTGTATAATTGTTCGGTAAGACACTGTAATAAAAATGGAATTTTCATTATAAAATAAAATTTTATTGCATACTTGCCGAACAATTATTAATCAAAGCCCTCCCTCCTCCCCACAGGTGGATGGCTGGGCAGAACGAATTGATGTTACCTGGGCAGTTGTACCTATAGCTCCCTCGATTGGAGGGAGATGACGTCACCTACATCAGCACTGGCGGCGCCACCGCAGAAGTTTTGAATCAATTGTCTGCCATTCATAGGGAACCTACAGCTGTATAATTGTTCGGTAAGTATGCAACTTGCAATAAAATTTTATTTTACAATGAAAATTCCATTTTTCCTTTCTTTTTAAGAAATTGTAATTTCATATCAAATTTTGAATTTTCATTAGCTCTTTTTTTATCATAAAATAAATTTATATGAAAACGATTGCATAGTGAACGTGCCGGACAAAGAAACTGAGACAGGTGCTCGTAACCAAGTTTGTTAGACCTAACGGGAATGAAGATATGCATGATCCGCCAGTTCACAAAGCCTTCCTTCAGCTGAAGAACTCTTCACAGAGGATGAGATAAGGGAGTTTGAAGGTCTCTTTTGGCAGAGGATAGGTAGAGGAAATTCTATCCAATAGGTTTTTTAAAGGAAATTATTGTATCTATCAGTACACTTGCAACCAATGGTGGCATTGTTTACATGTGGGAGTTTTCACCATCCTGTGTGTAATTTTAAACTGTTTCAAGTTATTAAAACCTTTTTAATGTTATATATCCACAAGAACAATTTCTTATTAGAAAAAATTACAGTATAGTACATAGAAAGTATTGAGATTGGGTAATATGAAAAAGTTTGACTGGGTAAGTTGCCATTTGCCTTGGCCCTAATGGAATTATATTCCCATAAGTTATGTGTTTCGAAATATGCGAATTTCCAATTCTGCGAGGCCGTGGATCGACCAGATTCTTGCATAATTGGGAACCGTACTGAATTACTAAATCAGAACCCGCTAGGCCCCTCTGATTTTCATGGACTTACTGGGCAGGACTTGTCACCCACGCATTGTAACAGTCACTTGCAAGCGAATTTGTTAATTTAGGATGCTTTGCGTGGCTAATCGTTAGGTAAGTATAATTACTTGGTAAGTATATTTATAAAACTTAATTTTATTATAAAAATATTATATTTGCCCAAAAAGGCAAATATTTGCTTAGTTGATTATTTCAAAAACAGCAACTACTGCTACTGTGTGTATGTATATGTTTGTTTGCATACATATAAAAATATTTCTATATGTATATCTACATGTGTGTACATGTTTCATATAAATATGATCATCTTAAGTGCCCCCCTTATGATAGATTTCTAGATCAACCACTGCCATAAGCACCCAAGAATGGCCATGGGTAACATCTGTAGCAGACAGCCAGGCAGGCACACAGCTGACATAGCCTTTTTTTTCTTCCACTACTAACCATATGATTATTCACTTGCTTTTTACCTAGCTCCCTCACTTCCTTCCCATGCCAGTGTTTTGCAGTGGAGGAGGTGATTATCCGGCCTACCGGTTCTCCTAGGCCTAAGTCACTATTATACTCCCCTAAACCTGGGAGAAGTCCATACTCCCAGGTATCAACAGAAAAGGCGTCTTCATGGAGGTGTAGTGGAGACAGTGGCTATGCGGCCTGTTGGATATCCTAAACCTAAAGTTCATGTCATGCTCCCCTAGACCTGGGAGGAGACATACTGGTGGTCCAAGGGAGTCCAAGGGAGTCCAAGGTGGTTTGCCCCAGGTAGTTGCCCCTCAGTCTAGCATGTGATCCAAGTATCAACAGAGCCACTGGAAAGGCATCTTAACCCTGAAGGTGAAGCTCGTTGCTAAAATTGACAATTTACATGCTTCATGAGGACAACGTCAATATTATCACTTCTCACTATTTTCAAGAAGTGAAAGTGTAAGAATTTTTGGCAGTAGTATTTCAAATTAATTAGTACTGGCAGTCCCTGGTTATCGGCAATCCGGTTTTATGGCGCTTGTCTAGCGCCATAAAATTGGCGATTTATAGCGCCATAACGGGCTGAGTTCCGGTTATTGGCGCCAAAAACAGAGTTATGGTGCCATAACATACTTAACAGAGGTGCCATTATGGTGCCATAAATCACCGAGTTTCAATTAATGACAATTTTTGCTTATTATCCCCCCCTCCCTCCCCCTCCCCCCATCCGGAACTGAACCCCAGCCGGAACTGAACCCCAGCCAATAACCTGGGACTGCCTATACTGGCATGCTATTGGGAAGGAAGCATAGGATTTTCTCCAATCTCTTCCATTTGTATGAAGGTACTGGGAATTTTAGGGAGCCGAGTGGGTACAATGTACCCAGAGCACCAACCACTCTTAGTGGATGGGTTGTGGTTTTTATTTAAGTGTAGGCGACAGTGTTATCTGGCTCTGAAAATGCTTATAACTGCCTATCTTAAAAGTTCATACACAAAGTATGTATATAAAACTGTCATTTCCTACAAGTTACTTATATCTATTTTAACCTACATTGCTCATTAAGAATAGATTTTAAGAACTTTTTAGGCTAAGTAGGAGTTAATTCATTGAATATGTCAACCTACTTTTGTGTAAGATAAATTTAAAGTTTAAATATAGAAATAGTTTAAAATATACAAGAAAAGACAAGAGAAAATGTAAAAATTTGAGAAAAGAGGTTGTTTAATTATTTATACATATGTTGCAATATGCATTATGCATGTTGTTCTTTATCATTAAAAAAATGGTACTGTTTTGCATTGTGAGAGAATTGAAGGTAATTTTATGCAATTTTTTTCCTTAATTATTATTTACACTATATATAGAGTAAAATTATTACTTTCCAGGAGTTCAGAAGATAATGGTAACGGCATCACAGTACACAGCAGCAAAGAAGCACTTCGCCTGACTCGCCTCTTCCCAGAGACCTTGTACTCAACAGCTGGTATGGATCTCATGTTATTGTGTTTATTGTGATCATATTTTAAGAGGGAATGGCTTTAAACAAAATTAATGGAAATTCTCTCTCTCTCTCTCTCTCTCTCTCTCTCTCTCTCTCTCTCTCTCTCTCTCTCTCTCTCATTTATATTTTAGTTATTTTAATTTGTTAGATGTGTAGTACATTTTTGATCAAGCTAAGCATCACTAAGGCCATACCAAATAATTTGCTCCTTCTTAGGGAACAGTAAGTAGTATTCTATTAATATGTGAATGAATTGAAAAATGGAAAGAACCGGTATTAGTACTGCAAAAAGCAGTAGTAGTCTGAAAAAATATCACAATATAACATTGAGAATAATGTGAAAAGAATTTATATTTGAGATATATCAGGATTATAGAAGATGGCAGATTGAAAAACTTAGACCAGATGGGAAGTAAGGCTGAAAGTTTGCACCATGGAACACAGTGAACTTAATTTTTACTTTTTTTTTTTTTTTTTTTAATGTAAAAATCTGACAAAAAATGGTGATGAATTGTTAAATGAAAATGATTAAGATATGCATTAGGATAATAGGAACTTGAATGTAAACAGAAAGTGGAAAGACTTCATGAATTGAAAGAGAAATAAATGTATTTCTGAATTTTGTACTCGGAGGCATATAATTTCGGATTTATGCTTACCACCTTAATCCCAAAGTATCACAAAAGCTAAAAGTAGATCCCTGGAAGGAATGACAAATGTTTTAGGCATGGACTGTGTCATGTTAAAGCAAAGGGTATAGAGAAGATAAAAATGGACAGTCGTGTGAGTCCTTGTGGGAAAATTGTAACTGCAGCACCGGTGGCACCGTCTGATGGTGAACGTGTAAAGTTGTTTGTGCAGGCATACACAACACTAATGTTTAAGATGAATGTTAACACTTTTGTGGGTTGTAAGATTATCTTCTGATCTTTTATTATTTATTTAGCAATGCACTAATCTGGAGTGATTATTTAAATATTTTATTGAAAAAAAATTAGTAAATACATACAGGCGGTCCCCGGGTTACGACGGGGGTTCCGTTCTTAAGACGCGTCGTAACCCGAAAATCGTCGTAAGCCGGAACGACGTTCTTGAAAACATGTCCACAGGGAAAATTTCACTACTAATTTGCAATTTTTCTTAGGGCTTATCTCTAAAATTATCACTAATTTACTTTTTTCATGTGCAACACTGTGTATTCACAAATTACTGTGTATTTTCATTAAAATACAAGAGAGAGAGAGAGAGAGAGAGAGAGAAAAAAAAAAAAAAAAAAACTCCTTACGGTTTCAATAGATTGAAATGAGTCTGTAGGCAACAACTCCCCCTCCCATAAACACATATATTTCTCCAGAGAAGAGAGAAAGAGAGGACTGTGCAATTATGTTTGTCTGTCTATCAATTCTTTTGCTGAGAGCGAGAGAGATAAAAGGAAGAAATAGAAACACCAAATGTATGACAAGTATCTTGTGGAGAGAGAGGAGAGAGAGAGAGGAGAGAGAGAGAGAGAGAGAGAGAGAGAGAGTTGTCCTCACAGTATTTAAAAGAGAGAAATGGAATGATTATTGTATTTAAAATACTCAGATATGAATTTTGTACTTACAGTTAATAAGTATTATTATTGGAAAATATTAATGATAAACTTATTACATACATGTCCATGAAAATGATCTCATCTCAGTAAGAGAGAGAGAGAGAGAGAGAGAGAGAATTACATAAAACCATTAAATTCGTTGCCCATTGTATGGCATTAAGCTCCGAGTGTCACTCGAGTTGAGTTAGGGAAATTGATACAGAAAAAGACAAAGGGAAGAATTTTCTTTTGAAATTAGTTATCGTATTATTACTACTACTATTATTATTATTATTATCATTATTATTATTATTATTATTATTATTATTTGAAAAAAATATAACAAACACATGCATCTACCATAAAAAATTCTCTCATCTCAGTAAAAGAAAGAGGAATTATCCTTACAAGTGAAATGGAAAGGTCATTTTCATCTCTTTAAAATACGACCATTATGAATTTTGTAATTAAAGTTTTATTATTATTATTATTATTATTATTATTATTATTATTAAATAACTGAAATTATCAATAAACATTTTACATACTAGTACCATAAAAATTCTTTCATCTCGGTAAAAGAGAGAGAGAGAGAGAGAGAGTGTGTTTATCTCTCTCTGTTCTCTCAAAAAATACTTATAACGCTTCCAGCGAAAGAGAGGGATTGAGTTACCACAATGACACATTATTATCTTGTGTGGCAAAAGAGAGAGAGAGAGAGAGAGAGAGAGAGAGAGAGAGAGAGAGAGAGTTAACCTTAATTAAAAGTGACATGGATAGATTAGTACGTATTGTATTCTTAAAATACTATCATATGAATTTTGTAATTACCAGTTATTATTATTTATTTATTATTATTGTTATTATTATTATTATTATTATTATTATTATTATTTGAAAGTATTAAAAACAATAGTACAAGTACATAAAAAAATCTCGATCTCAGTAAATGAGAGAGAGAGAGAGAGGAGAGAGAGAGAGAGAGAGAGAGAGAGAGAGAGAGAGAGAGAGAGGGGGGAAAAATTTCAGGACCACGTCATTGCAACACTGCAGCTCTTCCCCCAACTCTTCCCCCTCGGGCTGTCACAGAACTTGATATATCTGACAGTTTTAGTACCTGCATTCGAGGAAAAGGTTACAGAGAAGACTGGGATTTCCTTCATTCTTCCATAATTTTTTAAATATAAGCTAAAATCTTACTAATTCACTATGGTATTTTCTTTATTGAATTGATATTATTGCTGTATAAATTAATATTAATATTTGGAAAATAGTAAATAATTTCTTTATCATACAAAAAAACATACATCTTTGTAGTAGAGAGAGAGAGAGAGAGAGGAGAGAGAGAGAGGAGAGAGTAGAGAGAGAGAGAGAGACGAGAGAGAGAGAGAGAGGAGAGAAGAGAATTATTATTTTTTGGATGATACCGAGTTACTGACAGCTATAATGAAACATTGTAATGTAATATTAAAACAGAAGAAGAATTCTAAAAATACATATGTATTTGTTGGCTTCATGATCGCAGTCTGATTAATTTTATATTTTATGAAATGTATTTAGTCATGAAAATAAACATCAAAATACACTAATTAGTGATTATTTTCATCAGAAAATACAGAGAGAGAGAGAGAGAGAGAGAGAGAGAGAGAGAGAGAGAGAGAGAGAGAGAGAGAGAGAGAGAGAGAGAGAAACTGTGCTAAACTATAAAGGATTCTTATCATAGTTTGTGTTTTTTTTAAAAAGCGTTGTAAACTCGGAGCGTCGGAAGCGTCAGCGTCGTAACCTCGGAACAAGTGTCGTAACCCAGGGCAGATTTTTCAATTAATATTTAAGAAAAAGCGTCGTAACCTCGGAACGTCGTAAGCCGGACCCGTCGTAACCCGGGGACCGCCTGTACAGGTTATCCTCTCTCTATCTATCTATAGCTACTGGTGCTAAACCAGGTTTCATTAAAGAGGTTGAAAATTATGATTGAAAGGAAATGAATAAATAAATTTATAAGATATATCAGGCCAAACTACAAAGAAACTGGAACTCCTCTGTTGTAAATTGATATAAATTGATATCCGTTTTATCTTAAGGAAATTGATATCTTTATTTTATATTACACTGGTCCTGGGTGCACTAACATTTATGATAATGTAAAGTTAAGCTTGTGTTCGTTGCAATACATTTTTGGGTTTTTTAAGATCTTGTCAACATAATATATGTGGTCACATACCAAATCATAATAAAAAATTTTTTAAATTTTTTCTGCGACTGTTGACAATTACAAATGTTTCTAACCATATTATTAAGAAATTAAATGGAAAACAGGAATATTATGACAATGAAAGCCAGAAAAATGATGATACAAACACCTACGTAACGTAAGACATCTCAAGTATGTTTAATACATCTGGGCCCTACATTGTGGGTATACATTTTCAGTATATTGGAGTCACACATTGGAGATTCAAGACCTCGACTGGTGTACAGTGGTCCCCCTGTATTTGCAGGGGATATGTACCAGACCCCACCCCCCCGTGAATGTTTAGAA
>NC_061107.1:30086533-30110035 GCF_015104395.2 Macrobrachium nipponense | reverse complement strand
TGCTGTCTATGACACCCAGGGATATGTCGCCCTCTTACCAAGGGGAGAAACAACAATTCCTCTTCGGATGCTTGAGAAGGAAGCGATAGAACAGGTCTTGGACCTGGAATCCCCGGGATTTTACAACAGACTGTTTCTGGTGCCTAAGCAGTCGGGAGGATGGCGACCGGTGTTAGATGTAAGCAGCCTAAACCTCTTTGTCATCAAGCAGAGGTTCAAGATGGAGACGCCTCAGTCAGTTCTTGGGGCTTTAAGACCGGGGGATTGGATGGTGTCACTAGATCTCCAGGACGCATATTTTCACGTCCCGATCCATCCCCAGTCGAGGAAGTACCTGCGGTTTGTCCTGAAGGGGAAGGTATTTCAATTCGGGGCTCTCTGTTTCGAACTGAGCACGGCCCCGATGGTCTTCACCTTGTTAATGAAGTTAGTAGCGAGGTGGCTTCATCTGTCAAACGTCAGGATCTCTCTCTACCTAGACGAATGGCTCATTCGAGCCTCTTCGGAAGCCCGGTGTCTGGAGGACCTTCACACTACTTTGACGTTAACGAAGTCCCTGGGACTTCTGGTAAACTTCGAAGTCACATCTGACCCCATCGCAGTCCATTGTCTATCTGGGGATTCAGATGGATTCAGTGGCTTTTCCGGCTTTTCCGTCCCAGGGACGACAGCAACAATGCATAAGCAAAGTGTCAGCCTTTCTGGGGAAAGATTCATGCTTGGTGAGGGAATGGATGAATCTGCTGGGGACCATTTCCTCGCTAGAGTAGTTTGTTTCCCTAGGGAGGTTGCACCTCAGACCTCTTCAGTTTTTCCTGTTAGAAAACTAGAATCACGAGGACGACCTGAATGTGATCTTGGAGATCTCAGAAGAGGTGAAAGAACACCTAAGATGGTGGTTCAATCCTTTGAAGCTGGCAGAGGGAGTTTCCCTCAAGCTTCAGAGCCCCGACCTAGTGTTGTTCTCCGACGCGTCTACCACGGGGTGGGGAGCAACACTGGGGGGGGAGGAAGTGTCAGGCACCTGGAGAGGGGAACAGGTGTCCTGGCACATAAACCTCAAGGAACTGGCAGCAATTCATCTTGCGCTCCAGTTTTTTCAAGACAAAGTCTCTCGCCGGATTGTACAAATCAACTCTGACAACACCACAGCTCTGGCATACATCAAGAAGCAGGGAGGAACACACTCTCGGTCCCTGTTCACACTTGCAAAGGAGATCTTGTTGTGGGCGAGGGCACGCGATGTTATGATCCTTACAAGGTTCGTCGCAGGGGTAGAGAATGTCCGTGCAGATCTCCTCAGTCGGCAAGGTCAGCTGCTGCCGACCGAATGGACCCTACATCAAGACGTGTGCCAGAAGCTGTGGAGGTTGTGGGGACGTCCTCTCGTGGACATCTTCGCGACATCGAGAATGAAGAGACTTCTACTTTACTGCTCTCCGGTTCTAGATCCAGGAGCAGTGGCAATAGACGCCCTTCTCTGGGATTGGACGGGGCTAGATCTGTAAGCCTTTCCCCCGTTCAAGATCCTAGGGGAAGTGCTGAGGAAATTCGCAGCTTCAGAGGGGACGAGGATGACACTAGTCACCCCCTTCTGGCCTGAGACAGATTGGTTCACAGAGGTCATGTCCTTCGTAGTAGACTTTCCGAGGACGCTTCCGTCGAGGATAGATCTACTCAGACAGCCCCACTTCGAGAGGTACCACAAAAACCTCCCCACTCTGAGTGACTGCATTCAGACTATCCAAAAGCTGGCCAGAGCGAGAGGTTTTTCAAGACCTGTGGCAAGAGCGATTGCCAATGCAAGGAGACCTTCCTCTCTTGCAGTGTACCAATCGAAGTGGGCCGCTTTCAGGAGCTGGTGCAAAAAGAATGGCATTTCCTCCACCACGACCCCTGTGAACCAGTTCGCGGACTTCTCCTTTACCTGAGGAAGGAATTGAAGCTGGCGGTACCAACGATAAAAGGCTACAGAAGTGTACTATCTGTAGTCTTTCGACACAGAGGCCTGGACTTGGCTAACGACAGAGACCTTCGCGATCTCCTAAGATCTTTTGAGACAACGAAGGTACCTCAACCTAAAGTACTGTCATGGAACTTGGACGCGGTTCTTAAGTTTCTTATGTCCAGCCGTTTCGAGCCACTTCACACGGCTTCACTTAGAGATGTGTATCATTACAATATCATTTTTCCATGGATCTTTTAAAAACTTATGCTTTACTTTAATCCAATAATAATGTATGTATTTTTATAATACTATTGTATTTCAGCCTTATGCCACTGGCCAGTGGCGGGAAGATAAAGTAAAAGTAAGTAACTATTGTATTATAAAATACAAACAAAACTATCAATGTTTTGGTTTGGAAAAAATCAGCTGATGGCAGAGTTGAGTTTATTTTGCTATATTCAACTCAATTCAGAGTGATTTTGTTTCTTCCAGTTGGTGTAAATAAATCTCTAGAAATTTATTTATATAGGACAAGGTTATTTTTCATATGCGATGTTTTCAAGTCGAAATATGACTTGAATACATCTTGTGAACTACTATTTTTTTTTTTAGTGTGTGTAAAGAGATGGCATTGAGAGCATGTTTTTATGTAACAAAATAAAGAGATTCCTTCACTATTTTCACCCCATTTCATCATAATACAAGCTTTATGTATTTATCTGTTGTAGGCATGAAAACAATAGTGAAATGTGTTCTTTCATGGCCAGTATATTTTATAAAAATACTTTTTTCTCCACTATTATTTACGTTCATCCATGTTGCTGATGCATGATAATGTATAGTCATGAACAGTATGAACATTGTTTTCTTAGCTTCAACTACAACTGCTGCTTAACTTAGTAGTATTTTTCCTGCTGCGCTTAACTTAGTAGTATTTTTCCTGCTGCTTAACTTAAGTAGTATTTTTCCTTACCAATATTTTCACTATATCAAATAGTTATAATGTAAAAATATATCAGTCCTATTCTACTTAATGTTATTTGTAATTTGTAACTTGACTGCTTGCGTTATATCAACTCTGCATTATCTAAAACAAAGAGCTCTCGGGATGTTTACTCTGCCCCAGCGAGCTGCTGAAAGGATAACATAATACTTCATAATACTTTTATTTTTTATCTGGTCAGTATTTATCTGATTCGGTTATTTGTAGCAAAACAACTGTATCGTTCAGTTGTTTATGGCTGTACACGTTTAAGCAATTATTGTAACGTTACTAATGATACTTTTATATTTTCTTTAACTTTTTAACTTATTTAAGTAGTAGGTTAGATAAATAAAGAGATGGAGGAAAAGAGGTTGGGAAGTGTCACAAAGAAGAGGAAAGCAATGTCAATGGAGATGAAAATAAGCATTCTGAAAAAGGTTACTTTTTTTTTTTTTGCTCTCCAGGCCAAGGTTTACCTGCAAGTTCATAGAATCTGGCATTAAAAATTTGTAGACCTACCATGCAGACTATAGTAAAAATTAGGTATATGAAATTCCACATTTATTGAAGTTATTACATAGGGTGAAATATCTGGTCATAACACTTAAGGCGTCGGTAACCAGTCTAGGGCACCGTAAAGTGGATTGCAGTGCCTATAGACTTTTAAATTCCAGTTATCAGTGATTTTCAGTTACCGTCCAGCCCCCAGGAACATAACCTTTGCTGATAACGGGCCTGCCCCTATATTCATTGCTATTTATCTGATAAATATGATCCCATGGCAAGTACTACTCTCATCACATGAGGTTCTTCACGATCCACTATCTTAAGAGGTAGAATGCTGCGTTGGTTAATAAGCAACACACAATGGCAATTTATTGGTCCCTGTACCTCAGGCCTGCAAAGCTCCCAGGAGCTACAACCACAATTAAACTATGATCCCACAAGAGTTACCACCTGCCTTAATGAGTTGCTGTGGCACCTCACACCCAAAAACAAGCAGGTCAGGGTAGCTTTCTCCAATGAGAAGCAGTGCCTCTGCAACATAAGATAACACCATTTACTCTTGAAGAAAAAAAAAAAATACTGTTTGCCCACATCCAAGAACAAAGACCGCAAGGACAACTATAATCGAACCTATCTATAGATTGTTCACAAAAAATTCTGCAATTCACGGACTTTTCCATCGGTGAATGTTCACTAATTAGTGTATTTTGATGTCATTTCCATGACTAAACACATTTTTATGTACCAATTTTCAAATATTAATATTAACACTTAAACGCTGAGCCTCTATTTACCAAAGTGTCTGTCGAATGCCGGCGGCAGTCGGGAGCGAGCGCCGAAGCAGGAAAAAAAGTTTTTTTCAAAAAATCACAGCACGCTTAGTTTTTAAGATAAGAGTTAATTTTTTTATATTATCTCAAAATGATGCATGAGTTCGTAACGCGTGGACGTAAAAAGTTTTTTTAAAAATCACCATAAATCGAAACATTGTGCTAGAAACTTCCTGTTTATTGCAAAATGAAGGTAATTGATTGAATATTATTAGACTGTAAGTGTTTTAACTTACAATTGCAGTTTTTGACCATTTTGGTCGAGTTAAAGTTGACCGAAGGTCAAATTTGTTCTATTTATCGTGGTTTATATGAAAATATTTTAAAACATAAAAGCTACAACCATGAACACTATGTAACACCTAATAGAAAACGGTGCGAAAATTACAAGGTGACTAAAGAAGTTCTGAGATTTTCAGCAGAGTTTCCGCGCGCGAAGGTAAGGAAAATTTTTTTTCAAAAATTCACCATAAATCAAAATATTGTGCTAGAGACTTCCTATTTGTTGCAAAAATGCAGGTAATTGATTGAATGTTTTACTAGAAATGTAAGAGTTTTAGCTACAATTGCATTTTTTTTTTTTACCATTTCAGTCGAATCAAAGTTAATCGTAGGTTGAAATTTTGGTATTTATCGTTTATATGAAAATATTTTAAAACGGATAAAATCTATAACCATGAGTTATTTTTTGTTATATTCTACATGAAATTGCGTACATTTTCATGTATAACACTTTGTAACGCCTAATAGAAAACGGTGCAAAAATTACAACAAGGTGACTAAAGAAATTCTGAGATTTTCAGCAGTGTTACCAAGCGTGGAGGTAGGGAAAAAGTTTTTTTTTCAAAAATTCACTATAAATCGAAATATTGTGCTAGAGACTTCCCGTTTGTTGCAAAATGAAGGAAAATGATTGAATGTTACTAGAATGTAAGAAAGTTTTAAAGCTTCAATATTGTGTTGTTTTTGACCATTTTGGTTGAGTCAAAGTTGACCAAAGGTTGAAATTTTGGCACATTCATATGGAAATATTTCAAAATGATAAAAGCTACAACCATGAGTTATTTATTGTTGTATTCTACATGAAATTGCAAACATTTTCATATATAAAAATTTATGTAATGGCTAATATATAACGGTGCAAACATTACGACAAAGTGACAAAAGAATTTCTGAGATTTGCAGCTGAGTTACCGTAAGTTGGTACGTTAATGGAAAAGTTTTTTTTTCAAAAATTCACCATAATTCATCCAAATATATTGTGCTTTTAGATACTTCCAATTTCGTTGCAAAATGGAATGGTAAACTGATTGAATATTACTAGAATGTAAGAGTTTAAGCTTACAATTGCGTTTTTCAACCATTTCGGTCAGAGTGAAAGTTGACCAAAGGTTGAAATTTTGGCACATTGTGATTTATATGAAAATATTTCAAAACTTATAAAAGCTACAACCATGGGTTGTTTTTGTTATATATTACATGATATTGCGCACATTTTCATATATAAAACTATGTAACAGTTAATATAAAACTGCAAAAGTTACAAGAAAGTGACAAAAGAATTTCTGAGATGTGTCGCTGATACTTTTTAGTGTGAGAAGAAAGCTATTCACGCATGCTCACCTGGGTAACGCATGTAAACAAAACAACAGCGTGATCTGGGGATTCCCAACATCCCTCAAGGCGCGTTATTTAAAATTTTTCTCAAACTAATCTTATAACTATTATCCACGCATATTTAAAAAATTTTGTAGTCGACGTACCATACATCCACTTAGCGCCCGACAGAAAATTTTAGTCAATGTATAATACGTCCAGTCAGTGTTTAAGGGTTAATACTGTAGTATTAAGTTTAATCAGATTAAATGATGTTGAATAATAATATAGTAATCCTCTCTCTCTTTCTCTTACTGAGATGTATGTTTTACATATGATAAATAAATTATTTACTAATTTTCCAATATAATACTAATGTGAACACCAATAATATAATTCAGGAATGAAAATACTATTTTGAAGTTGTGAGATTTCAGTTTATAAATTAGTAAATTATGTAAGGAATACATATGATCCTGATCTTGTGCTGATAGACTTAGAGATAGGGGTTGGGGAGGATGAACCAGCCAGTAATGTCAGGAAACCTGACAGCAAAGGTTGGATGGACTCAGTGTTGCCAACTTGAAGGGTCAGTGCTGCTGACTTGGCGGTCAAATAGATATATAAGTAAAGGTCTCCGTATTCCAGTGGCCTCTAACGATTCACAGTTTATTCTACGGACTACAGTCATACCCCTACATACGCCAAGAACCATTTTAAAACTCGTGCGCCGCCAACTCAGTAGACTTGCCACCATCCTCCTCCTCTCCTATTGGTCAGCATCTGTCCCATCATGCCTCTAAAGGCGTTCCTTGACCAATTTTTGCGGCAGCATTATTGTAAATACCAGAATTCGTTCGTTCACAAAGATTTCGTTAGTTAACGTAAATTCGTGTCAGTGATTTCACTTATGTTGTACTGTAAGTTACTTTATCGTGTTGTGTGTGAACTTAATTACTTATGTTATTAGCCATGGGTCCCAAGAATGTTGCTGAAGTTCACAGAAAGAAGAGCTTAATGCTTTCTATGGAGATAATCAAGAAGTGTTAATGTTTTCTGCTATTTGTCCTCCCCCTCTGTCGCCACTTTCGGACATTGCCTCACTCGAAAGGTAAGGTTCCACATTTTACTACATATGTACGTACATGTGCGTGATAAAGAAACAGGGGGGGGGGGGGGGGGCATTATTTCTTGTACCCTGTACGCTAATACACTTTATTTACAGGTACAGTCACGCTTAGGTTAGGTATTGAATGGTCCAAATTATTGTATTTCATTGTTTATTGGTCAATTTAGCTTTATTAAAAATTTACTGTGGTGTTATTTTGTAGGGCTTGGAACGAATTAGCCAATTTACATGTAAAACGTAGTTCTAGATACAAAAACATCAGGTTACGAAGCCCTCTTCGGAATGGAATAATTGTGTAACCTAAGGCACACTTTATATACCCATTATTCACTATTTTCCACTGAGAAATGTTCACAAATTACTGTATTTTAATGTATTTTCGTGACTAAATTTACTTCTTTGTATAAAATTATTAAAACACTGGTATAAGCAATTTGTGTTTTCTTTTGTTTTATAGCTATCAAAATACGCAGTTCTAAGCATTTTTAAAGTCTTTTCAAGCAGTCGCAAATATAAGCTATTCGCGAGGTTTACTAATACTAAAATTTTTTCTCTCTCTCTCTCTCTCTCTCTCTCTCTCTCTCTCTCTCTCGTCGTCATCTCTCTCTCTCTCTTCCTCAGGATCTCTCTCTTCTCTATTCTTCTCTCTCGCATTGAAAACTTACATACTGATAATTTGAGTCTCTAACCAATTGGTAGAGTAACACATATCCACACTGTGTATGTGTGTGTTCATTGTGTTGAAAAAATGCTACTAAAGATAATGCATACTATTTGGAAGATAAAAAAAACAAACAAATTTTTTGTTGTCTGTTGCTATGAAAGAGAAATAGATTAACATTCATTCTAGAGAGATTAAAGAGAAACTCTCTCTCTCTCTCTTCTCTCTCTCTCTCTCTCTCTCTCTCTCTTCTCCTCTCTCCGTTCTCTCATCGTCTCTCTCTCTCTCTCCTCTCTCTCTCTCTCTCTCTCTCTCTCTCTCTCTCTCTCTCTCTCTCTCTCTCTCTCTCTCTCTCTCTCTCTCTCTCTTTTTGCCCAGCACAAGAGTAACACTCAATCTCCGTTTTGGCCGGAACAGTTAGAAGTAGTATGTATATATCTTTTAAGTGTACTAATGTTTAAGGTGATTTTGAAATTATATTAATAATATAATTTTAAAGATTAATACAGTAAAAGTACAATAATTTAATAAGGTATATTTAATATAGGATGTTATTTAACGTATACATTTGGTATTTGAACTTAAAAGATAGGGAGTTATAAGAATATTTTGAAGAATATTTTGAGAGGTTCCAAGTATTTGCAAATTTTAACTATTTGGGGGAGAGGTTGTGTCTGTTATGCCTCACTGTAGGTTCCTACACTGCTCCCTTATATTCTTAAGACAGGATATATAATACTTAAGAGCCCTAACAGGTCACAAATCCAGCTCTCCTTCCTCAGGAGTTTGAGTTTTTAGTCAAGAGATAGAGAAAAGTCTAGAAAAAACTTTGGCCTTATTTTCATTTTTAGCACGAAAGGAAGCCAGAAATTCTGCTAGAGAACGTGAAAACCCTACTAAAGATGATACTGATTGGAATTCACGTATTCCTTTGGCCAAAGCCAAGGCCACCAGAAAGAGGGTTTTCAGAGAAAGAGCCTTGAGAGAAGCCTCTCTCAAGGGCTCAAAAAGAGGGCCTCTTAAGGTGTTGTACGACAGCGTCTAGGTTCCATAAAAAGAGGCCTCTTGAGAACCGTCTGCAATTTCCAGTTGAAAAGAGCAAACAGTTTCACGTAAGTCAACGTCTTAAGTATATATCCAATCCAGTATGCGTTAAAACAGAAACCAGTATGGATTTATAGCCTTTGATAGAGGCAACAGACAAACCTTTAGCATATCTTGTAAATCGCAGAAACTTAATAACCAATGCTGGTGTGAAGACATAAAATGCCACTGGACTTGCATCGTGATCTGTATAGTTCCCCTTTTTCTGATGTATTAGTGGACTTTTTCCTTGCATGGAGGATAGTCCCTAGATGACTTTGAAAAGCCTCTTGCCCTGAGGAGCTTGTTGACAGTTTCCATGCAGTTATACGAAGCATGTTGATATTTCTGTGCAGCCTCCTTGTTACAGTCTGTCGAAGTAGATTTGTCCAAAAAGGTAACTGTCTGGGAATGTCTATTGAAATTTCTGTCTGTGAACCAACACCTTGTCCACGAAGGTGCGATTAGAATTGCGGTGGTGTTCCAGGATTCCCTCAGTTTTTTAAGAGCTTCCTCAAACAACAGAAACAGGAGGAAAAGAATGTACAACTAGGTTTGCCCAGTCTGAAACAGTGGCGAATCTAGAAATTATTCTGGTGGGCCACTGAAGATTATCATGTATATATGTAACTTGTAACGTACACACATACAATACATATACAGTGGTACCTCGTTTGTTGAACATTTCTTATGTCGAACTTTCCGTTTTTTTAACTAATATTTATAGGAAATTTTGTATTGTTTGCTGAACAAATGCTAGTACTTCGAACTGACTGATTATCTAGTTTATACTTGTATTTGATGGCCTACTTGGTCTTACAAGTTAACTATATTAAAAATTTGTTTCATTTACTATATATAGTTTAATGATAACCATATTAGACAAAATAAAAGTATAAAGCATTTAATATAAAACTTCAATATAACGTTTAGCATATAAGATGTATAAAATCGTACGTAACACAGCTGACTTGAGAATGAACGAGGGAGCATTGATATGTTGAGGAGCGAAAAAGAAAAAGTTAAAATATTTCTGTATGTATGTAAAAGCAATAAAAATTCACAGCAATAGGGAATTTCCCAATAAATTTACATAATGATTAAATATGAAAACAAATGCAATACAGGGAAAAAGAGAAACTCTTAATTTAGCCAGTATTCGGTGCACTGAAGTGAGACTGTCTAGTTGAACAATATTAAGGATATAGTTACACTACGGAGTCGACGTTCATTTCTAATAGAGGTATTTGGAGGTACTGAACTCATTTTTTTACTGCAAGTAGTGCACCTGATAGTAACTACACACAGCAAGTTTCATCTATATCTGTGCAGAAATAAATGCAAAAAATATTGATGTTGGCATTTTTGACAAAAAAAATGCTAAAAAATGTTATCTTCAAACTGAAATAACTGTAATTATTTGACCTAGGGTTATGGACTTTGTTTTATTCCTAAAGTACATGTCATTTTTGAAAACATAAGATAATTTATTACCCTAGGTGCAATGGTTATGTTCTGGCATGTTACCAAGTTATCCTAAATAGGATTCTTTACAAATAGTTTCCCTTCAAACTTTGATATAAAAAATTGCCCAGAGAGTTAGTTTTTCATCTTAAAGGCATTTGCTATTCTTACATATTTAGGAAAAAGTGTAAGCTTCAAAACAAGACCAATCCCACCCAAATTGATCAAGAATTGCCAGAGTTATTTCAATAAATGTGACATTATTTTAGCAAAAAAACAAAAAGAAATCCTGTTTAAAGTTTATGCTGTAATTCAGACCCTTCCTGCAGAAACGCTAGCGTCGCAGCAGCACAATTGTTTCTGCATAGAAATTCGAATAACTAATTCAGTTTTACATGAAAAACATAAAACAGCGTTGTTTTTCCGTTGTTTTTAACTATATTTAGGTCACCCCCTGCGGATAATCTTCGTAATGTTGGTTGAATTAAAAACTTGTCGATCACATCTGAATCCCATGCTCCTTTATATATATAGATATCATATAATTATATATATATATAAGACTATATATATATAATATATCTATTATAGATAGATATATATATACCATATATAGAGATATACATATATAGATATATATATAATACTATATATTATATAGATATATATATATATAACTATATATATATATATATATATCTATTTATACATATATAGATATATACATATATATATATATATAATATATATATATATATATATATATATATATATTATATGGTATATATTATATTTATTTACATAATATAGATTATATATTATATTTATTTAACAGATATAGAGATATAACAATATATATATATATATTATATATATATATATATATTATATATATATTAGTATATTATATATATATATAGAATAATATATCTATATATATCTATATATATATTCTATATATTATATATCTTATATCTTATATCTCATTAATATTATATCTATATATATATATAATCTATATATATATATATAGATTATATATAATATATATTATATAATATATATTATTATTATATTATATATATATGATATATATATATATATATTATTATAATATAATAATTAATAGATATTATTATCTAGATATATATAGATATATATATATATATAATATATAGGATAATATTATATTAGATAAAGTTAAAAATTATAATATTAAATAAATTATTATATATAATAAGTATATATAGTATAGATTATGAATAATATATATACATAATACATATAATATATATAAACACATATATTACATGACATTGATTTAAAAATGTTCTGTTACAAAAGAATTTCCATCTAATAAAAGGAGCCCATAAAAACACCAAAACGAGAGAGAATATTACTATATTTCAGAGACTGCTGTCTCTTTCGTCAGATATATGAATGAGAAAAGTTTACAGAAAAGGTGGGTATTTATACCAATAGATCCATCCACAGTAGGCAATTTAGGTCGCCCCCGCTGATAATCTTCCTTAATCTTCTGAGCGTTGGTTGAATGAAAACCTTGTTGATCACATCTGAATCCCATGTTCCTTTTGAGATGTTCATATATATATATATATTTATATTTATATACACACACACAGTGGTACCTCGAGATACGAAATTAATCCGTTCCGAGGCGGCCTTCGTTAATGAGTTTTTTCGTATCTTGAACCGCATTTTATGTGTAAAAATGGCTAATCTTTTCCAAGCCTCCACAAGCACCCCCAGTAAATTTCATAATAAAGCTAAATTGACCTATAAATAATGAAATACTGCAATAATTTTGACCATTCAATACCTAACTTGATATGTACTACATAGTACCTGTAAATAAAGTGTATTGGTGTACATGGTATACAAGAAATACTGTTCGTACATACGTACTTATGTAGTAAAATATGGAAGATTACCTTTCGAGTGAGGCAATCTCCGAAAGTGGCGACAGAGGAGGAGGACAAATGGCAGATACGCACTTAACTTTACGAAACACACAAAAATTTCAGGAAAACAAACTAAAATTTACGAAACGCATTAACAAGTAGGGGCTTCACCTTGCAATCCCCACTGGCGTTGGAACAAAGTGCGACCGTAAGCCTGTCTTTCATAGGCTTATGCCCAGGTAGCTTCTTCTCTTCCTCCGTGATGTACGTCCGATGAGGCCAGTCTCATCACAGTTGAAGACTTGCTGAGAACTGTAGCCTTCATTGAGAGTCATCTCATCGAACGTCTTAATAAAGGCTTCGGCCGCTTTCGTGTCCGAGCTGGCCGCACCACCGAATGGATGCCAGTCTGTTTACGGAATTTTTCGAACCACCCATGAGAAGCCTTGAACTCTGGGGGTTGGCGTTGATGTCCCTTCTCCTCCGTCGTCTTCGGCCTGGGCAATCAAATCGCCGAAAATAGCGCTGGCCTTGTGGCAGATTGCCGTTTCCGTTATCGTATCACCAGCGATTTCTTTGTCTTTTATCCAGACAAGAAGCAGCCTTTCAATTTCATCGTGCACTTGGCTCCTCTTGCTTGACAAAATAGTGAAACCCTTGGAAGGTGTAGCTGCTTTGATGATATCCTTCTGCTTAAGGATGGTGCCTATTGTCGACGGATTTCGGCCGTATTCCTTGCCGATCACATTCAATCGCATACCAGCTTTATACTTTATAATTATCTCCATCTTCGTCTCCAAAGAAAGCCTCCTCTTCTTTCCGTGAATTTCAACTTTCTTGGGACCCATGACTACGTATATACTGTACGTAATTATGTTATGTAGTATACGTATGTAGTAAAGTTCTCACACAACACGACAAAGTATACTACAACGAAATCACTAACGAATTTACGTTAATAAACGAAATCGTATAGAACGAACAAATTCCGCATGCGTACGATACCGATGATGCCGCTAAGTGGCCAAAAGAGCACGCCACTACGTAGATGCATCATGGGAGAGATGCTGACCAATAGGAGAGAAGGATCTTATGGCGGTGACTAGCATCAGGAACCAATGGGAGAGCGGGAGGATGGTGGCGAGTCTACTCAGTTGGTGGCGCACAAAGTTTTAAAATTGTTATCGGTGGTCCGGGTGAATCTCGGACTTTACAGCAACAACCTTTCGTATCTTGAACAATTTTCGTACGTAGAGCCGCAAAAATCTTTGTATTTGCTTTCGTATCTTGAGTTTTTCGTAAGTTGAGCCTTCGATCGTATCTCGAGGTACCATTGTATACAATTTCTACATAGAAATTGAATAACTATTCATTTTACATGAAAAAAGTGTTTTCCTTGTTTTTACCATATATATGTGACTCAATACATGTCAAACCCATTTGCTGGTCCCCCTGATCCCAACTCCTTGACGAGGTGGGGGGCTTAGGGATCCACTGCAGAGAGAGTATGCCCCTTTACGCCTACACTCTGCTGTGGATCCAACTGAACATTGGGACCTTTAACTCCTTTACTCCTCCTCCTTATAAATTTTCCCCTTTCCCTTCTTCTTCTTTTGTTGACGACCCTGGCATGGTTTTGGAATATTGTATTGACTGCTCTTTTAACCTGATGGAGGGTGGAGTTGGACGGCATGCCACTCCACCCGTAAAACTAGAGTACCTGACGTGGTCGAGCGAGGGGAAATTTTTATGTTAAGCCATGCCCACAGTGCTGGGTCCGATCTCTTGGGACTGACGACCCTTAAGGCACTGTGGGTATGGCGTATATCCAGGTGAGTGTCCCAGGGCAGTTACCATAGCGTAACAGTATTGCTCCTCCCCCAGTTGGGCCTCCTTGGTGAGAGGGATCTCATCCTGGACGAAATATGTAAACTTTATATATATGGAAACTAAAACAAAAACCCCTACGACTTCTGGCATGGTAATGGACTGTTCTAAGGAAAACCCAGGTAATGAAGAACAGGCTGGTATTAAAACTTTAATACCATACAAGCCACAAAGAAAAAGCAAATTTAGAATTGACCCAACCTTGACTCACTTCGACTCCCTCTTTGGGAGTGGAAGTTGGTCAAGGTTCTTGACCTTGGAAACTGACAGAAAAATATCAGCATTAAGATTGGAAAATTATTTGTTAAGTAGGCACCCAACCTCAGAAATGTCATTTAGACAAATAAAAGAACAGGAGTGGTTAATAGAAACCACTACAAAAAATCAATCTGAAAATTATTTAACCATAAAGAACATAGACAATATAAAAGTAACGATAAGAAAGCCGACAATATGAACAGTGTACAGGGTACTGTAGTACTTCCTAAAAAGTGAAGAGCCATAGCGAAAAATATTTTGCTGGATCCCTTAAAAAAAGGTACAACAAGTACAAGATTGTGAAGTATACAGTATAACCAGTAGACAAAGTAATGAAAATACATTGAAAAATAGCAAAAATAAAATTTGAAGGCCAAGAATTGCCTTTCAAAATTAAAATCATGGGCCGGCCAAAATAGAGAACTGAGACCTTATGTTCCAAAACCTCTACAGTGCCAAAACTGCAGTAAATATGGGCATACATGGAAAAATTGCAGAAATATATCGATCTGTGCATATTGTGGATCTGACAAACATACCACGCAGTGGAAGTGTGGTGAACCAAAATGTGTAAACTGTGGCCAAAATCACCATGCTAGGTCTAAGGAGTGTATGTACTATATATACAATACAGAACTGAAATTACTTCAAGAGAGATCAGGAATGCCAATAAGAGAAGCCAAACTAGAGTTGAGAGTTAGAGGAATACATGATCCCGCTAGGAAGCAAATGTTCTCTGCTGCAACGAGCTCAAAGAATGAAACAAAAATTGAAGCAAATAACAAACCCCTAATAGATAAATCAGAAGAAAAAATAACTTTACAAGAAACTAATATAGCAAGAAATCAAGATACTTGTGCAACTGTGTGTTCAAATTCATTTGAGATATTGGAGGAAATGGAAACACAAGAGAATAATACATGTATAACTGAAATATTACAAGATGATAATGAGCTGGAAGCTAAAGATAAAAAGAGGCCTTTAGAGAGAACTCACCCACCAAAAGCCAAGCCAACAATTATTCAGAGAGGTATCAGTTAAAGTAAAGACCAAAGATCCACAAAAAGTGCACAGACAAGAAAATAAAAACATACCCTTGTCTCCTAAAGTAATAATAAAAGAAATGGATGGAAATACCCAGAACAATAAAGAAATAATAGAGGAGAACACCATAGACAAAAATGAGTATGTGAAGGGAGAAGAGATTACTCCCTCACCAGTAATTGGTGCACTAAAAGTGAATGAAAAAAGGACACACGAGAACACATGTGGATGTAATGAATGTTTCATCGAATTATGCAACAAAAACAAAAATATAACAAAAGACAGTTTAACAAACACTATACCAAATTTTATAAAATATAGAAGTAAAGAAACCACTAGTCTAGAGACTCACAAAAAAGGCTGTATGTGCATTGGACACCTAATTTCCTATAAGGAAAAGCAAATAAATGTCGTAACTAAAATTTTAGAAAAAATGCAACTAGATAAACCACAACAAGAAAGTAATGCTTGAACACTCTTAACATAGTATTTTCAATAATTATATAATACAATGGAACATAAATGGTCTTCAGACCAGATTACATGGGGTTTGGGAGAATTACAACGCTTACTGAAAGAATACGAAACAATGATGATATGTTTACAACATGTCAATAAACAGTATCAACAATTGGTAAATATACCTTAGTATACATCTAGAGAAGAAGAAGGAAATTTAGGTACTGCTATATATGTACATAACAAAGTATGTTATGACAAGGTACCTGTAAACTTTGCTGACTTGCAAATATCGAGGCATCAAAATACGAATAAAAACAAAAAATATAATTATGTAATTTATAACATATACAACCAACCTAACAAAAATTACGAACATAGAAAAACTTAAGGATTTGTTTGGCAATGCCAGAGAACCTACATTGATAGTAGGGGATTTTAATGCTCACAACCCGATATGGGACTGTAATTATACAATCTCAAATAGAGCAGGAGTAAAAATTGAAGAGTTCATGGAGTCAAACGACATGTGCTGTATAAATGATGACGAAATTAGTACATATTTTTCAAAAACACATGGAACATTTTCTTCAGTAGACCTAACTCTTTGTACAACAAATATAATTGACAGAATAGATTGGAATATAGTTGATGATTTGCACACCAGTGATCATTTCCCAATATTAATATCATTATTACATAATAATCCTACAAAACATGTTCCTCACTATAACATTAATAAAGCAGATTGGGAAAAATATGAAATGCACACAATGATACCAACCATTTTGAATATTTAAAAGACCATAATGAAACTAACAAAATTCTTGTTGACTTCATTAAAAAGCTGCTGATCAAGCAATACCAAGTCAAGCCCCATCCAACAAAGCACAAAGTCCCATGGTGGTCCCTGATAAACTGACAGACTTAATTAAAGTAAAACACTCAATAGGGAGACGACTAGATAATTTAAATAGAAACGTTCAGTAAAATAAATAAAAAATTACCAATATTAGAAGGAACTTTACAAAAAATTACTATATTATTACTAGAAATTGATACATTAAAGCCTATATATAAACAAAATATGTGCAAAATTTAAAAAGGAAGTAATTCAAGGAAGAATAATTTCATGGAGGAAATATGTTTCAGATCTCTCTAATAATACTCCCATTCAAAAAATATGGGAAAAATTCAGAAAAATAAATGGTACCCAAGTTAAACCACCTAGACATGCCATATTGAAAAATGGAGAAAGAATACTTGATCCAAAAGAAATAAGTAATATAATAGGAGAAAACTTAGCGAATGTAAGTAGCGATAAAAATTTAGATGAACACTTCCGCACAAAGAAAAATAATGAAGAACTAATAACAATAAATTTCGAAACACAAGAAGATATATATTATAATAGAAAATTTAATATGGAAGGAGTTGGAATATGCTCTCTTGAATAGCAATAAATCTGCTCCTGGAGGTGACAATATTTGCTTTGAGATGATCGACCACTTAGCACCTCTGGCAAAAGTCATACTTATTACAATTTTATACTCATTTATGGCTTCAGAATCTATTTCCTGATGAATGGCGTAAAGCTATAATAATTCCTATCCCCAAACCTGGAAAGGAGGTCCAGCAATGTTTAATAATTACAGACCAATATCTCTAACAAGTTGCTTATGCAAATTACTTGAAAAAATGGTAAATGCTAGACTAACATGGCACATTCGAGAAAACAAAATTTTAACTTCCACTCAATTTGGGTCACAGTGTAACAGGTCTACATTAGACTCTCTCTCTATCCTAGAAGACCATATACGCAGAGGATTTGAACGAAAACAGATAACTGTAGCAGTCTTTTTTTGACATAGAAAAGGCTTATGACACTACATGGAGGTATCCTATATTGAAGACATTACAAAACCATAACGTCCGTGGACATTTACCCATGTTCATCCAAAGTTTTCTAACAAATCGAAGTTTTCAGGTGAAAATTGATGATGCGTTTGTCCAGAACATTCCACTTGAAAATGGTGTTCCACAGGGAAGTGTCCTTAGTGGCACACTATTTACCCTAGCAATTAATGAAATTAGTAAAAATCTACCCACCGGAATTAAAAGCAACCTTTATATGGATGATTTTGCCATATATTATTCAGCATCTCGCATTAAACATGCAGAGCGCATCATTAACAAATCTATAGTAAAAATAGATGAATGGACCTCATCTGTAGGATTTAGATTGTCCATTAATAAGACTCAGCAATTTTATTTTATAAAGATAAAAGATGGAAGAAAGGTGAAGAAAATAGATTTGAAAATCAGAAATCAAAGTATACAAATTGGCCAAACTGCAAAAATTTTTAGGATTAGTATTTTGATACTCACTTGAAACTGGAACGCCCACATAACATATGTGAAATCAAAATTTAAAAGAGCATTGAATCTAATTAGAAAATTATCAAACACTAATTGGGGAGCTGATAGACACCCTTACATTACTATATAAAGCAACAGTGCTGTCTATCATTGACTACGGAAGTGAAATATACGGCTCGGCCTTCGAACGCAGTACTGAAATGTTGGACCCAGTTCATAATGAGGACTCAGAATATGTACAGGAGCTTTTAAATCGTCACCAACCTCTTCTTTACAGGTTGAATGTGGTGAACTACCTCTCTCTCTCCATAGAGAGTTAGTAACAATGAAAAGTGCCGTAAGAATTCAGTCAAGTGATTCGGGGGGGGACCACCAAAAAATTATTTGAACTAAGGTGGGGGGGGGGGGATGTAATTTATTAACAATCATTTCACCATTTCCTTTTCCAATTAGATCAAGAGATTGTTTGAGTCACTGAATATAAATATCCAACTACCTCCAATAGTAAAATTACCTCCTCCTTGGATTATGAATAAAAATAAAAGTTGCACAAAATTAAAAATGTCTATCAAAAAAAGCATTCCTATAACCCCAGAACATCAGAGACATACAATAGAGCACATAAGCCGAAAAAGGTCCACATTATGCAATATATACAGATGGATCCAAATCAAAATATGGAGTGGGATATGCTGCAGTGTCCCAAGATAAAACAAGCCAGTTCTCGCTTCCCAATAATGCCTCAGTATTTACAGCAGAGTTTATGAGCAATAACATTGGGCCATAAAATCAATCAAGAACACTACTAATAATTCGTGATTTATTTATAGCGACTCTAGAAGTGCTATAGAAAGCCATTAATAGTTATAATCCCAAAAATAATATTGTGCAGCAGATAAAGTTTTTACTCTATAAATTATATAAAAAGGAAAAAATATTGAAATATGTTGGATCCCTGCCCATGTCGGAATAAAAGGAAACGAAGAAGCTGATAAAGCAGCCAAGGAGGCAGTCTACATGATGAGAACAAATGTAAACATCCCTATTAGTGACACTGTAGCTTATATAAAAACAATAATTGTAAATAAATGGCAAAAATAATATGGACGAAGAACCTGGAAGTAATAAACTAAAACAAATAAAACCTGGACGTTACAAAATGGAGCTCCATATACCAGAGAGAAAGACATGCGCAAGTATCCTGACACGTCTACGTATAGGCCACACTCGTCTAACACATGGGCACTTAATGAGCAGCCCACATGACCCTGCTCCGGAGTGCTCAGAGTGCAAGGTATTGATAACTGTTAGACATGTATTGTGTGATTGTCCAAAGTTTGACCAGCAGAGAATGTCAACTTTTGGAAGTAAACCAATAAAAGAAATTTTGTCAGAATCTTTCACATTTTCAGTCGTTCCGATTATGACGTTTCTAAGAAACTCTGATTTAATTAATAAAATATAAAAATAACTATATTTACAAAAAACCTCAGAGCAATTAATGAATTTTAAATAAAATTTTAATTTTCTTGACTATTTGTTAATTTTATAACCTTTTTAGTATGTATGGAACCGTGAGTAAATGTATTTATTGCCTGTTTGTGTTCTAGTATGAAAGTCTAAGCCTCTGTGCAGGTTGTTTTTTTTTTTTTTAATTTATTGAGTAGTATATTATATGACTTATTTGGTCCCAGTTCCTGGCCTTTGGCCTAGACCTGGCATTTTATCAAATCCTTCGGGCCAGCCCTATGAGAGCTGAAAATCAGCTCAGTGGTCTGGTTAAACTATTCTTATAATAATAATACAAACCCATTTGCTGGTACTTTTGTACCTTGCCCTTCGGGCATTCTGAAAACAGTACTTCGTAAGGAGTTTTTTTTTATTTTTTTTTTTAACGGGGATGAGCCTCTTTCCTTCCCTCAGCACTGTTTCTAGCCAAGTTTACATGTTAATATGCTCCAGGAGCATATGCATCATCAGCTCTGGTCTTCCGCATCTTACGAGGTCTTGACAACCTCACCTTCTCTCTCCTTTAATCCAATTCTCGAAGATACTCAACGGTATTCTCATTCAAAATGCCAAGCTCTTTGCATAAATATCCTCATTCATATCCAACATCGCAATTAATAACTGCCTGTGAATCGTTGCGTGCCATCAGGTGATTGAGGGGGTGGATGAATCCTCGAATCTTCATTTTGTTTGGATTTCGTTATTCGCACTAAAACTGCTGTTTAAGCTCCTCCTTCCGAGCAATACTATTATTGCTTGGTTGTGCCATGGTTACACATTCACTATGTGCAGATAAAACATAAAAAAAAGAACAAAATAAAAATAAAACCACTAACACCGAGTTAAAGTTCGTGCTAAAAGAAAACACTACTTTACATGACACTGGTGTTCCTCACTCAGTGGCGGTACTTCACTTCATATTGCCATTCAGTACAGTGTCTAGTTACCAGTTGATTATTTCTTTTCGAGAAAATAAATACAGAGATTTACAACAAAACTGCGTATGCACAGTATATACGTCGTCACTTACAATGTAAACAAGCACTTCTGTCATTAGATAATTTCCATAAATATTTTTAAAAAATAACTAAAACTTCCGTATGGCTTCGAAACTTTAGGACAGTGTTATCAATGCTTTTAGGCTACTTTTTAGCAATATTTCGCTATTTTGATGAATTTTCGAATTTTTGGGTGTTTATAGCGTAACTACATCCTTAACAAAATAGCAAATGAAAGAACAAAGCTTTTCACAATAAAATTTAGCTTGATCGATTAACAAAATCATTCGTCATTGTGATGATACACAAATAATTTGAGGTAGAGGGAGGGGGCATTTATGTTTTTGAGGGATAATGAATGGGAAAAATGATTTTAAGTTATCATTCAGCGTGGTATTGTTAAGGAGAAGGAGAAACAAGTAACAGAAAATCTTTACTATAATATGTATGTAAGCGCAGTACCAATTCACCCCCTCGAGTAGGACTCCTTCTAGTGGTGAGGGGATAAGGGACCATGGTTTCTATGGGAATGTTCGTGCATTCCTATAGGTGCCCCGGGTCCTGACGGAACATCCTACAACCCTTTCTCTCTCACTTTTAATCCTTCTCTCTTCTCTTGCTTTCCTGAACCCTTCTCTCCAACCTCTAAATTTTGACTGTTTTTTGGACTGCTTTTGTCGACGACTTTTGGAATGGACTTGGCCAAGCTTTGACAGTCCTTCTGATTTGATGGAGGGTGAGGTTGAACGGCATTCCTCCTCACCCATAGAACTGGAGTACCTGACGTGTCCGAGCGAGGGGAAACTTTTATGTTAAACTCTGCACTCAGTGCTGGGTCTGATCTCGACGGACTGACGACCCTCAAGGCACTGGGTGTGGGGTGTATATCTGGGTAGGACTCCTAGGGTGCTATATCACCCTCTAATTGTGGCTCGATGGTGGGTATGGGGCCAACCTGGACGAATGTTCACACCATAGCCTGATGGATTTTTATTTAACCCCCTCTGTTGATGACTCTTGCCTGATTAAGGATTCCGCATTAGGCTCTCCACTCGACCAAACACCGGGACACCAGGGTGTAAATACTGGTGGTGTAAATGAAAACCTAAGAGTTATATATTGTAGTAATATAAGTGATAAAGTCGATTTTGACATATTACATAATTACGTGAAACAGTTTGGCAAGGTAGATAGAATAAAATTACGAATTGTTAAAAGTCCCATCTCTTATGAAAGCTACATAACCTTTTGCAAAGCTGAATATGCCTCCAAAGCTCTAGAGAATCTGGATGGTAAAAATGTCTTTGGTTCAGTTTGCCATGCGAAGTTGTTTAATATAAACAATTTGGAAGAGGAGGAGACAGACTATGTACCCAGCAAATTTGAGGTTGATAGCCAAAAACACCTGGCAAAAGATGACCCAAAATTGATTTGGCATGTTGCAAATTACAAACGGCAAAGAAAACTTTTTAACAGCATGCAAGTATCTACAGAGGAAGATTGGTGCCATTCCTAAAGGCAATATTAAAAGATATGGTAAAGGAGTCTTGATCAAAGCAAATAACGATATTCAGATTAAGATGCTATCAAAATTCCAACCAACTGAAGATGGTAATATTTTAGATGTATCTCCTCATCGATCATTTAATATTAAACGGGGTATAGTTTATAGCAGAGACCTATATGAGTTTGAAGAGGAGGAAATATTAAAAATGTGTCCTACATATGTCATTAAAATTAGAAAATTGAAAGGCACTCAGCATGCCATTGAATTGACTTTCACCTGCTCCTACTTACCAGAAAATATTGATATAGACCACACTAGGTAATATATTTTGTAATATATAGTGACTCAAATAGTGCATTAGATTCATTAAAGCAGCTGTATACAATTCATCCTCTGGTACAAAAAGCCCAGGAGTGGCTCGTTTGGATTTCGTGTCGCAGGAAATTGGTGTGTTTCTGCTGGATCCCGGCTCATGTTGGAATTCGCGGGAATGAGGAGGCAGACAGATATGCAAAGGAAGCGGCTGTGAGTAATTTGTACCAGATAACCAAAGTGCCACATATAGATATGAAGAGATCCATCAAGTCGTACATCTTGAGGAAATGGCAAGAGAGATGGTCCTGCCCTCTCTTAGCCAACAATAAAAAATATAAGCAGATAAGGAAAAGCATAGAAAAATGGCCCTCTTCTTTTCAAAAAGAGAGGAGAACAGAACTTGTTTTGGGGCGACTTCGTATTGGGCACACTAGGATAACCCATAAATTTATTTTAGAAGGTGGCAGTGCACCAGTATGTGTAAGGTGTGATGCAACCTTATCATTGGAGCACATCTTGGTGCATTGTGTAAATTACAGAGAACAGAGGCAGAGATTCCACCTTGATGGAAAATCTCTTGCCGATGTTCTAGATGACAAAGCAGATATTTCTGCACTAGTGAGTTTTTTAAAATGTATTGAGATTTTTTATGAAGTTTAATTGGTGGCAAATTTTAACTCATTGATTTTATTTCTTTTTATGTTGATTTTATTTTTATTTTTTTCATAGTAATCATTTTAAGTATCTGATTATTATTAAAAATTTTATTTGCTATTTTTAATTAAGGTTAAATGGTGTTGAATGGATGTATGCATGTCAGTTTTTTTTTTTTTTTTTTTTTTTTATGTGATGTGAGATCGTCTTGGTCTTGGTTGTTGTGTCGTTCGATGTTTTTAATTGCAGTTTTCATTGTCATTTGTGGAAGAGGTTTTAATTGATTCGTGTATTCATTGATTTAATTCATTTCATTTAATCATATAATACTGTAGCACTGAATGACCTTTGCAGGTCCTAGCGCTTG